>NW_028270161.1:20095637-20201679 GCF_037043375.1 Chiloscyllium plagiosum | reverse complement strand
ACCTGAATTGTGTGTTAAGTGTCTCATCTTTTAGAACGAAAACGTTGGTTTCAGTTCTTTCATATGTAAATCGCAGAACATTTAGAAGTTACATTCTCAAGTGAACTTTAACAATTGGTGTCACGTCAGTCCAGATAATGCACTGAAGGTGTTAGCTGCCCTGTTTGAGACTGTGCCACAATGGTCAGACTGATTCTAATCTAAAAATAATGGATTTACAGAATCTTAAATGGATTCATGCAGTTTTTGAGCAAAATAAAATGTAATTCTGCAAGTACAAATTCACCCCACAAACCTGTGTGCATGTGGGTGTCTTGCGAGGGGGGGGGGGGGGGGACAGGGGACAGGGGATATGAGTGTTTATGAGACACTGTCTCTGTGTGTAAGTGTAAAGGGATATAAGTCTGAGAGAGAGAGCGCATGTGAGACTGTATGCATGAGCGTATGAGGGAGAGTCTGTGGCGTGTATGGTTCTGTAGGAGTGTGTAGGAGTGTCTGTGTCTCTAGTGCAATGGGGTCAACCTGTACTGTGACATGAACCCAAGATCCCGGTTGAGGTTAGTGTGTGTATATGGGAGAGAGAGGGGGGAGGAGAGAGGGGGGAGGAGAGAGGGGGGAAGAGAGGGGGAGGAAGAGAGGGGGGGGGGAGGAGAGGGGGGGGAGGAGAGGGGGGGGGAGGAGAGGGGGGGGAGGAGAGGGGGGGGGAGGAGGGGGGGGGAGGAGGGGGGGGAGGAGGGGGGGGGAGGAGAGGGGGGGGAGGAGGGGGGGAGGAGAGAGGGGGGAGGAGAGAGGGGGGAGGAGAGAGGGGGGAGGAGAGAGGGGGGAGGAGAGAGGGGGGAGGAGAGGGGGGGGGAGGAGAGGGGGGGGAGGAGAGGGGGGGGAGGAGAGAGGGGGGAGGAGAGAGGGGGGAGGAGAGAGGGGGGGAGGAGAGGGGGGGAGGAGAGGGGGGGAGGAGAGGGGGGGAGGAGAGGGGGGGAGGAGAGGGGGGGAGGAGAGGGGGGGGTGGAGAGGGGGGTGTGGAGAGAGAGGTGGAGAGGGGGGGGGAGAGAGGGGGGGAGAGAGAGGGGGAGAGAGAGGGGGAGAGAGAGGGGGAGAGAGAGGGGGAGAGAGAGGGGGAGAGAGAGGGGGAGAGAGAGGGGGAGAGAGAGAGAGACAGAGAGAGAGAGACAGAGAGAGAGAGAGAGAGAGAATACAGTAATGTGACAGGTGGGACAGTGAGTGTGGAGTGTGGCTGAGGAGAAGATAGTGAGCACGAGGGTCTGGGAAAGTGAGTGTGAGAGGGAGGGGGGACAGCAAGTGACAGAAATGTAGAGACAGTAAGCGAGAGATAAGGAAAATAGCACGAATGAGACAGAAAGTACAGCAAGTGCAAGAGGATACTGAGTGAGAGAAAGATCAAAGAGAGAGAGGAAAGTGACATTTGAACCCTTTAGACACCCAAACACCTCTGCTAATGTAATGGATACATTTTTAATTGCTGTCTTGTGTAGCTGAACACAGTGGCATTTACACATTGCCATGTCCTGCAAATGGGAACATTTGTTTTGATGGTGAACTACCAGCTCCTTTAAATGACGACTTTCAGGGAATCTTTAATTGTACATCTTGAGGGAGATGATGGGGATTTGACAATGCCTCTTGTAAATGATATCTCTCTGGTATGGCATCATTCTCTATATTGTAACTATGAATAAACTTCAAAAAATGCATAATTAGCTATAAGGCATGTTGAAACATTCCGAAGTCATGAAAGGTACTACTTAAATTCAAAACACTTTTCATTTCTTGAGCTACACTGGAATCTCAATTAGTATGATTGAGTTGATGAAACCTTCTTACATTAGGATGTGCAAGATGGGAAAGACTGAATTTGAGAGACAACTAATTTGCTACAAATCTCAACTGACTGAGGTTTGGCAAATGTACAGATTTTTGCAGAAGTAGCATTTTTGAAGCTGTATAATTCTATAACTGGCATTCTTGGCACTAAAAATACTATTACTATTCATCGCCAATAACCTGCCAAGCAAGACTACAACATACATATTTATCCAGTGAAGTATTACTTCTAAAATTGCCAAGTTCATGCATTTCAGTACGAATGACTGAGCAGATCACAGTTTTGGAGCAGCAGGCCTTAACATGACATTCTTGGTAGCAAAATTATTTAATGATTATTTTATCACCAACAATTCAAAACTCATTCTTATTTAAAAGGGACATTTATATCATCTCTCTGTACTGGGATATTTGACTGATTATTTCACTGGTTTCAACATCAAAGGCTGGATATGGCAGGAATAACTGGAAGTATAGATTTAAAACAGGTTCACTGGGAAGACGAAGGCATTGGAAGTGGCATTACTGCTGGACTATTAATTTGGAGACCCAGGTAATGTTCTGCAGACCTGAGTTTGAATCCTGCCATGGTGGAATTTCAATTCAACAAAAAACTGGAATTACAAGTCTAATGATGATCATGAACCACAATCGATTGTCATGAAAAAATAACATCTCGATCAGAACAATACTGCCATCCTTGTCTGGCCTACATGTGACTCCAGACCAACAGCAATGTGATTGACTCTCAACATGCCTCTGGGCAATTAGGATGGGCAATCAATCAGTGCTGGCCTAGCCAACGATGCCTACATCCTATGAATGAATAAAAAAAAATTCACGATTCCCTGAACCTAAATCATTGCTGGAAAGTGTGTGCACTAATTTAATTTTGCGTGTAACATGGAGACTTACCTGAATAATCCTGCACAGACTGAATTGGTTGGCTTTAGTTTCAATCTCTGTTGTGGCTACGGATTGAATAAGTTGCACACCAAAAATTGTGCCACTGGCTGGAGCACTCCCTGGCTTTAGCCTGTCTCTGGTTATTTTTCCAAAGGCAATTTGTGAGATGATTTTATTAATGGCTACATAAGGCCAATTTAAAAGAGAGTGACTGAAATTTTCTATTCAGCCTTTATGCTTCATCAGGTGACAGGGGTCAATTTAGTTGCAATGATAGGCATCCTCCAATGATCCTGTGGTCAAGGCATCTGACAGGTCAGAAGCCCTCTTTGACTGTCGAAGGTCACCATTTTCATAATTGTGGTCTGACGATAAAGCCATCTTTAATTTAGATGGAAACAGGAATTTTCATTGTGAAATACCCACTTCCTTACTTAGCTGTCATTACAGCCTGCTGATGCTTTTAAGCTGGAAGGTCCTCCAGCATTCAGAACCAGCTCACTCCCCTAAATTAAAGCGAAATCCTGCCCTCGCTAGTCAATAGTTGGCCACACTGGACTAATCCCAATAAGTAACTGTTTTCAACAAACTGGAGGCCTCTGCCCCCCCCAGTGGAGTTCAAAACTGAAGAATATTGTTTGCACTCAGTCTCAGTTACTGGCTAAATAGCATTTATTATTGCCTAAATACACCTAGCCTCATGTATTCAGTGTCCTCTAGTTCATGAGCCTCTCAGCCTATTAGGAATAACAAGGATATGTAGGATTTGGTCAGCTCTTACAGGCAAACATTCACTTTGCTGGAACTAATTTTGATCGGAAAGACTCCACATGCATATTTTGTGAAATTTTCCTGATTAGGAAATATTCCAAAGCAACAGAATTGCTAGACCCAGATATTTTGACTCACTCCAGATTATTTCTCTTTCCAAAAACAAAGCACATTTTCCACAAACGAGATCACACTTTCCATAACTTCTGATTGAGCAACCAGCACACTCTCAACTGTAGATCTCAAGCTACAAACTACAAGTCATTAAGTAGAAAAAAAACATTAGATTTTACGAGATGACAGAATTTATCTAATTCTCAATTCCTATTTTACACTAAAGAACCTCATAAGCCTTTGAATCTCTGTGGTTTTATATTTTTTGGATCAATACATGATACAGAAATTATATATGAAATTGAATGTTCATAACATTTCTGCTAACTCCAGCTTGTTAGGTAGTTGAAGCAGCAGAGAATCACTTGCTCGATGAACTGGTTAATGTGAAGGGTTTGCAGAATTACACAGTTTATATATCAATCTCATCACCCTCAATTTCAATGCTATCCAGTAACCTGTTTGAAACTTCATGACTAATTACTTCATATCGTCACTGTTCCTGTATCTTGGATGCTTCAGGAATTGTGCCGTCTCACAGGCCTTCCCACATTTTTCTGACAGCTTAACTATCCAGTTTGAAAGGAGTACCCAGTAGATAGACCACTCACATATTGCAGGAATTGCAAGTTACCATGCCCATTAATGTATTGGTTACACAAGACCACCAAATTTCAATTCAATGTTGACTTCAAGTCCCTGGACCTAACTACCAAATTTGTGTTACATCTGGCGAGGAACTATTTTTAAAGCAGACAAAATGTGGGATTTACTCAGAGAATAAAGCTATGAGTTAGAACAAAGAAGAACATACGACACAACATTCGAACAGGAATCCAATCTACAATACACAGACAACTTATTTCTAATATTCAGAATTAACATGTGATAGACATGGGTAACAGATGTTAATTGACCAACCCACAACACATATTGAAGAGAAAACGTGAACATGGCAGATTTCAGATTTCTCAGCTATTCACCAGACATTCGTGACACGGTGGGTCACCCACCATCATTAAAATTCAAAAGGATTCATAAAGATTCACTTCTGTTGATCCAGCATTGAAATATCATCTAAGAACGGTTCCAATATGGACTGCTCAATGACTGCTTCCGTTCTGATTGATCACTCTCCTTTCCTGGGTCTCAATCCCTCTGGACTCTGAAGCAGCACTCCAATCCTCATTCACAGGCACAACTCCAGTTCATCACCACTCAAGCTAAAATTACAACTGGGGTTTTTCCCGGAGTGCCAATCTTGACAGTGGCATCCAGCAAATACCGCTTTTGGACTTTTCAAACCCCCTTTCACTCCACTGAAGCATTGATACTTGTCGGATTTTTTTGAGCACCACATAGCTTCCAATACAAAGACAGGTTCTCAACTCCCCAGACTTCCTCCTGAGTCTATTTTTATTCACTGCCTACTGATTCCTAGAACTTCTTCCACAGTTCTGACAGCAGAGAAGAATGAAATTGCTCAGCATTCCTCATGGAGTCTCTTACACAAAATCTGTGTTGTTCAGCTGCAGCAGTCCTAACATTGAGTCTACATCTCTCTCTGTCTGCCTTTTTCTCCTTCTTTCACTCACTTTGAAATTTCCTTCACTAAACCCCAAAAAGAGTCCTGAGTGATTTACCAGAAACCTTGCAATAAGCCCCTCATGTATTACTGGGTAGAACTGAATGTTATCATCTAGCAATTCTTGGAACCATCTGTTCCTTAAATGCTATTAGTCATAGATTTCTTTGATATTGAGAAATTCAGCAAATGATAGAAAGAGAATTTCATCACACATTTGCAAATGTTTAATTTCATTATATCCTCTTGATGGTTACTTGTAAAAGATGGATGTCTTGTTCTTTTGACTCTGGTCAATTCTACCTGTAAACCTATTAAAGGCAAGTTCTCCACAGCTTCTTTCTTATTTCCTAGACATAGGGGAATGGCATTATGGACCATAGAGGAGGAACAGCTAGGATAACAGAATTGGTTTTTGTAGGAACTAAGGCAGCAAAGATGGACATAGGTTTAACCAATCAGTAGCTGCAGAAGTGTAATGGTAAACGGAGGGTCAAAGGCTAGACAGTTGGAATTTTGAAATTGCAATTTTAAATATGTTCTAATGAACAATGCCACTTTGAAGTAATGGATCATGTCAATAAATCAGATTTAAAATCAATTTCATCTCATCATTGATGTACTCTATCGTAACAATGTCAATGAAGAGGTTGATAATCAAGGTCAAAAGTTTTACTTTGCGATTGAGATACATTTATTGTGAACATACCTCTTCCTGCTATTCATGTTACATCCAAACATGCCACTCTGCTGAAAATCACATATTACACCAGTGACTTACTAAAACTGGCCCATATAAAGCATAAAACTTCTTTCCATTTGATTTATTTTCTCAATTATCTCCCCATATCTTCTAAAGGTGGTGAGAGCTTACTTTCAAAGGCAGTTCAGAGAAATCCAATGAATTTTGTTTTAGGTGCAGTCAATATTCTTTTGTAGAAGTCAGACATCACGTGACACCAGGTTATAGTCAACAGGTTTATTTAAAGTCACAAGGTTTCAGAGCACTGCTCCTTCATCAGATGATGGGGTGATGAGCAGTGCTCCAAAACTTTGTGATTTTAAATAAGCCTATTGGACTACAACCTGGTATTGAGAGACTTCTAACTTTGTCCACCCCTTCACACCATGGCTTTTGTAGATGGATAGAACATAACAATTTTCCACAAACAGCAAATTAGCGAAAGCTCCAATTGATTGATATTCTGCTTCGATGAGAAATCCTAACCAGGACTCTGGACAAATTCCTGTTTTTAAATACAGTGAATATATCAGAAAATGCATCACCCTCTTAATACTTCATGAGAATGGGTATAAATTCTGAAACCACAATTTCGAATTCAGGGCCAAAAATATTAAGGTAGTAACAGTGAAATGATTATCCAAGTGGCCATTATTAATGTGTAAATTCAAACAATCAACAGAAGCAAATTATTGCAGATGCTGGAATCTGTTCTGAAAACAAAAATATACTGGCGATCACAGCAGGTCACGCAGCATCCATAGAGAAAGAAAGCAACCTAATGTTTCGAGTCTAGATGACTCCGTCAGAATTAAGTGGGACAGCATTTATCCAATAGATAGAGAGTGGGGATTTGGGGTGCTGGGGGAGAAAGGATATTGATACTTCAGGTTAAGAGATTGGAATGTGAGAACGGCAGAATAATGGTGTGTCTAACTCCAAACAACTATTGTTAGGCTATTCAACTATAGAGCCAATAAAGCACAATCGTTCCCTCCTCTACTGCCCACACTATAAGCATAGAGTCATTAGAGATCGGTAATGAATACCGGCCCAGTTAGCGACACCAATGTCCCATTAGCGAATAAAAGATATTAAATTGTGAGGAGGAGAAAGAATGATGTCTAATTTTTGCCATCCTCGAGTTTGAGTATGTCAGGCCAAGTATGACACTTCTAATGCCTTGCCTGAATTCAACTAACTACGTACAGATTGGAAATCAAACATGGGGTCACATGATTTGTGTGGCTTTGTGCTGTGCTGGAGAGTTACTTTATCTATTAAACCAGTCGGCAATATTTGAGAATTAAAGCCAAGGAGCAGAAGTCAAGGTTAATGGATTATGTAAGAAAGAACAGAGTTATACAGAATTGATAAGGATTCACAACTGACTCACATCTGGATTATAAAATGAGATAACGGGTCATCGTAACAGGAAGAAACCTAAAAAAAAACTTGAGTTCCTTGATGCAAAACATACCAAGAACAGCATTCATTGCATAGTTACAGGCAGACCTGGTTTTTGCCGAGCTTTCATCAACTGAAGCAGGTTATTTGCTTTGACACTATCAGGCAGATAGCACAAAATTCATCTCATATCCTTCCTTTCATTGCTTCTACCTAAAAAAAACCAAGATGTAAAAAATGCATTTTGGTTTATTGAAGCTCACCTTCCTGTAATTCTCAGTTGATTTTTAAATTCCCGTAATGTCTGCTTCTTAATTACCCTTCCTTACTCCTTTTGCTTGAAGATCATCTTTCTAATGGTGAATCTGAATTTACTTTTTTACTGTTTAAATTCATACCTTAGGGACCTACTAACCTGTTTACTTTAAAGGGTATACATTTTGGCTTTACCTTTTTAAACCAATGTAACCTCTCCACTTTACTGTTTTCATTGGGGTATCTTTCCTCCTAATTTAGCCCCTAATCCTGAAAATCAATTGTGCTAATCTCTTTTTACTCTTGTATTGGAGATTCTGGACAAGTTAGGGGCTAATATTCAAACTTGCCTGCATCTTAGAGCAACTAACTTTCTAGGATCAATTTAATAGTGGTGCGCCATGACAGCAGACAAGACTTCAGATTTAGGATGATCTGGTTTCATTACCTATTAAAGGAAGTCATTAGGGCTGCTGGAACTGAAATGAATGTTGCATTTGCAAAGCACAGACACATGCTAGCATTGCCTTTGTTTTGTGTTTACATTCCTTTTGAAGGCAGAGAGAGTGCAGAGAAAAATAAATCATGACTGAGTACTCTAAGGTACTTCGGTTACATAGATAGGAGAATTTGTATCGGTTTTCCTTGGAGAAGAGAAGTTAAGAAGGGATTTGACAGAGATATTCAAAATCAGAGGCCTGGACAGGTAGGGAGAAGCCTTTCCCATTAGTACAAGAACAAATAGAGCAAAGGTTTAAGATAATTGGCAAAAGAATCAATGTTGACACGAGGAAAAGTAATTCCACATAGCGAGTGGTTAAGATCTGGAATATATTGCCAGAGAATGTGGTGGAGGCACGTTCAATTGAGGCATTCAAGAGGAAACAGGAAAGTGTAAATAAGAATGGCCGAGCTATATGGAGAAGACACTAAGTGAATTGCTAATTTGGAGAAGCTGTGGAAGCACAATGAGCTGAATGACATCCTACTGTACGAGAATAAGTTTCTGATCCACTATAGCAAAGAAAGATTACAGTTAATAAAACCATTTCCTTTAAGGTTTTTAAAAAGTGTTAAGCCAGAAAACTTAAAGGGAAGCAACGTTGGAATAAACAGCTAACTGTTTGTATTAATAGACATCACTCAAAAGATTTGGGATTAGATTTGCATGAGTCTGACCTTTGACATAGGCAAAACATACATGAAAGGGCATAGTTTTCAACAGATCTTTGGACAACTCAGAAGATACAGAAACCAAAAGTATTCTCTTTCACTGAAAACATTTGTCTGATCACTGTGTTTTACACCAACAAGGTCTTCTGTATATTACACAGCAAGAGGTTTTTGTTTACTTGAAACGTACTATTATGTATCACTGGAGGATGGAGGATGAATTTTAAAATTCATTGCTTTGATATTGGTATTTTTAATCGAAGTTACCATTTATTGCCAACCCATAGCTTTCTTGAGAAGGTGGGATATTTGGTTCGTCTGCTACAGTTGTGTAGTGCAGGGTCTCTCTTTCAATGGTCTTCGGCAGTTCCAGGATTTTGACAACGTAACGATGAAGGAACAAGAATATATGCCCAAGACAGGATGATGTGTGTCCAACTTGTTACAAATGTTGGACTTCATGAGAGGTTTAAACAGTCTGCTTTAATACAAGGAAAAGGAGTAGCTTTGGAAGGGAGACGTGACCTTAAGTACCTAAATAGAAAATGCTGGAGACACTCAGTAGCTCTGACAGCATCTGTTGAGAGAGAAACAGAGTCAACATTTTGAGTCCAATATGATTCTTCTTTAGAACAGGTGGCCTTGCTATACAGACTGACAGTCTGTGACAGAGATATTGAAAGGATGACATGCAACAGATACTGCTATGCCAGAAAAATTACTGTTTTTGAGTGGACCACCAAGCAGTGTGCTGGTGAAGATGGATCCCTGGTTTGCAAAGGTCTTGCATAGATTAAAAGACCAATGGATTACCAGAGTATGTCTTGTTACTTGAAGCCCATTCAAGTTTGTTCAAAAGACTGAGTGAAAAGAGTTTTGTTTAAAAAAATACTAAATGATTTACCTTGGCGGCAGAGGAAGACAAGATCTTCTTAAAAATTGGGAGAAGTTTGAAACTTGGGACATAAGGACACATGTTGAACTTTCATGTTTTCAGTCAAAGGTTTTGTTGAGCAACATTCATGGTGCCTGTCCACTATGGTTCATGATGACTTCTCATGCAATTTTCAGTTGTTCACCTCAGGAATTATGTACCTGGGCTCTACAGTACCGTCCTTATGGAATCGAGTAGCAGGTAAGATGGATATGTTCGCACTGCCACAACCTAGTGGTGTTCACACTGCAATATTTAAAGTCCAGCTACACATCAGTTCAGATGCCGCAACATCTTACCACATGTCCTGCTGCCGCATCACTATGAACAGCTCTCCCATCCACTTCCATCTGTTACGACTGTGTTGGGAGCAATGTGTTGGTAAGCAAAACTGATTTTTCTTCCAGCGACTGGTGAAATAATGGGTCCATCCTCCAGATTGACACTTCCAAAGTACTCTGAATGATTTATCTGTCATTCCTGGACTACTTGCACTAACTGTGGGCAAATATCCAGACTGCAAAGGCATGAATCCATGAAGTCTGGTAGCAGCAGGCATAGAACTGACTGTAGGCACATCCTTGGACTGGAATCTGACCAGCCCCTGACTTACATTAGACTCCCCTGATCTCACTCAGTACTCTTCTCTTTGGATTTCCAAACATCCACCCACTGACTGTTCAGTGATTCCAACTGTGATAGGTTGTCTGTCTCTCGCCTTGCAAAAAAAAACAAAGTAAGCCACTGAGACAGGCAGCCTCTGAGTAACTTCTAAGTGAACTAGCCCTAAGAAATGAATTTCTAGTATAAGAACTATTCCGAGTAGATGCACCCGAACAAAAGTCAGTCATAGGTGTCCCTGAACTCCAAAGTGGAATTCTGAAAGGTTGAAGCAATGTGACAGTTGGCCAAAAAAGCAGCAATAATGTTGTGGTGAGGCTGGTGGCATGCCGATGCCTACTTGCGTGTACAAATGGTGGATGATTGTGTCTATAGACCATGCAAGAGTGTGGTGGTGAGTGCCCAAACAAGCAAATGGTGAGCTGCTGACACTAGACAACTACTTTAACTTTTATATCGGGAATTGGCATCATCTAGTTTCTCAGGGAACGAGATGAAAATTAGGAGTGGCATATAAATTATTTAATTTGGGCAAATAATAAGATGCAAATGAACAGAAATAAGGTAGTCACTGGTGAATTGGGAAATCTGTTTTGATAGATGTCAAGATTCTGATTTTATTTATTCTCACCACATTTTCCCCACAGATCGTTCTGCTAAACGAGCATTTCATTAATGCAAATTTGCTGTAACGATTGACGAATTGGGGACACTGTTTCTAAAGTGCGAATTTTTAAAATGTGTTGGCTGTAATGTGATTACATCACCAACACTTTAAATGCTGTTTCTAAAGCACGATTTTTCTATAACGCGGGGTTGCATAAGAATGCAAACATTGCCTTACAGAAGAACTACCTGTACATTCTCACTATTGCTGCGCCACTCTAAGAAGCAGAAAGTTCCAAACTACATTTCTGCTAAGAATTTAATGCAATGTATGGATACAGAGTGGAGTTTTCAGTTGTGTTACGACATTAGTAGGGTATATCTATTCTCTAACAGAGTGTCTTTGTTGGCCACTAAGTGATGCTTAGTCAAGATTGATTTTATTTTATTACAATAAAAATCTCAAAAAATGTGAAATCTTGTCTGATCCATTGCTTCTGTTACTGGAAAATTCTCTTTTTAAAAGTTAAGAGTCTCTTTGGAGGCCATATCAAAGTTAGTTGAGAAGAAACTGAGCATTGACATTTAAATCTTAGTTATTCAACAGCAGACATTTCAATATTCTGGATTGTGCAAAGTGGGGATACATTTACACGAACACAAAAATGTACGTATTCTATTACTGCTATTGTGATTTATATGCAGATATTTTTCAAAACAAACCCTTTCACACTGTTAGCTCACTGCATAATTAATTCCATATATCTAAAATTCCATTAAGCCATTCCCTTTCTTCGCTCAATGAATTATTTGTCAAAGTGTGAATCGGTTACATTGCATTTTTAATTTGAGTCAAATTAATGCTGTATTCTTCATAACATGGCAAATTATAAGCTATTACATATTCATTAAAAACTGCTATCCCTTTGAGGATTGAAAATCTTTATCCTTTGTCCACCATCAAACTTAGAGCAGGGGAAAATATAAAATAAAAATTTGTCAGCCAGTTTCATATGTATTTATTTCAGATTAATGGGTCTTTTTTGAAAATTCTAACAGTTCCTAAAGACATTACTGAATACTGAAAATTGTACACAGAGCTAAGTGAGAAAATGCAACATTCACAGGACTATGGAGTGAGTTGCAATTAAAAGCGTACTTTTTTATCAACGTGAGGGACTTCATTTGACTTCTTAAGATACTAAATTTAACAGCTCAATATCACAGAGTGGCAAGAGATAGCTTCACTCTTGCCAATCTGCCAAACAGGGACCACTAAATCTCATTGTGCCACTCAAGAAGGACACAAAGAGGAGCTAAATACCATAACTTGGAGGTACAATTCTTATTCCACACTTAATTGGAGGTTGGTTTGGTCGGGGAGAATGGCATTGATGGGCATTGCTTTAGAAATGGGAAGAATTTTCCCAAATTGTCCGAAATTAACTGAGCTTGGCCCTGCTCATTGAAATTATAAGAACAGCTGTCATTCTGAATCTTTCTAAAAATGTAGAACCTTTTGTTGTAAAAACTAATTATTCTTGATTTGTAAAAGAAAGAGGAAGAAGCAGAACATGTCAGAGAGAACATATGCAGCATGAAAATTGAGCAAAAACACAAAAATCCCAAGGAAGAATGACAGTGAAGATCATTGTGGTGAAGTACTAGCACACGCACCTTCAGCATATATACAATATCAAGGTTTTGTTTGAACCTTGCCCTTTTTTAATCTATTGAAAGGTCATCAATTCAAAGTGAAGTTGTACATTATAACAGCAGCAGTGACAATAAGGTGATAACAAAACAAAACACAAAATACTAATATTTCATCACGAATGTTATATACAAGATGCATCATACTTTTCAGTATCCGAATTATACTATTCTAACAGGGCAAGGGTGTCATTTACTGAAAAGTAGTCGTCAGTAGTGTGGCATGAGTCTGCTTTACTTTGAGGGTTATATTAAAGCAATTTTCCTGGGGAGTAACACAACAGATTTCCTGTGATGATACTGGTCCATTTGAACATTAAGCTCGACATTGTAAGCTCTACATTGCCTACACTTAAAGCCTCAATCTAGTTTCTTGATGTAAATTAGGTGAAATAGCAAGGAATTACCAAAAAACATTTGAGTCTTGTCATTTGCATTAAAAACCTAGAATATATCACAACAAAATGTAATGTACTTGAATATTTATAAATATTAATCCAGATTCTTCATTGTTTTTTGATTCTGTATCTTTCCTTTCGATCATGATTGTAATTTTTCCACTCTGATATTGATAAATGCACATAACAGCATTAACTAAAATCATTCCTTGGTCTTATGACTTTCCCCTTTTCTTGGCCTGAGTTCTGTGTGGAGTGCACCTGGGTCTGTGACTGAAAGCTGTGAATTAAAGTGTCACATAAACTAACTTTACACATCTCTGTGCAGTAAAGAACTGCTGCATTGTCAGAGGTGCTGTCTTTTGAATCAGAGATTAAACTTAACCTTGCTGAAATTGATGATGTAGATTCCATAGAATAATTTAGAAGTTAAAGAAAGCTTCAAATAATCAGCCCAAACTTTTCCCTCAAGCAACCCCATCAAAAACAAATTAATCTGTGTATTCTTATTGATCATGGGGCCTTACCAGGTACAAAATGATAGCTACATTTAACTATGCTGCAAGAATGGGTGCATTTCAGAGTAGATCATTGTAAAAGGTGGACAGGAGCGTCATGATAATGTGACTGGATTAGTGATTCAGAGGCTTGAATTAATGCTCCAGGGTCAAATGTGCCCATGAAAACTGGGGAAAAGTATATTTAATAATTAAATCTGGAATAAAAAGCTAGCCTCAGCAATGAGATTGATTCTTAACAGACCTCTGAAATGACTTAGCAAGCCAGTCAGTTGTATCACATTACTACACAAAAGTTAAAGATGATTGACCTGGGTACAAGGTATATTGAGGTCTCCTACAGAAGATCAAGAGAACAATCTGACATAGTATTACTTCCTGAATCACATTTTAAAGCCAATACCCCAGATAATCAACACAGATCCACCAAGTGCTTATAATTCAAAGGAATGTTTTGAGGATGTAACTCTGAAAATGGACAAGGGAGATCCAGTGGATGCAGTGCACCTGGACCTTCAGAAAGCCTTTGATAAAGTCCCACACAGGAGGTTAGTGAGCAAAATTAGGGCGCATGGTATTGGTGGCAAAGTAATGACTTGGATTGAAAATTGGTTGGCTGACAGAAAACAAAGAGTAGTGATAAACGGCTCCCTTTTGGAATGGCAGGCGGTGACCAGTGGGGTACCGCAGGGATCAGTGCTGGGACCGCAGCTTTTTACAATATATATTAATGATATAGAAGATGGTATTAATAGTAACATTAGCAAATTTGCTGATGATACAAAGCTGGGTGGCAGTGTGAAATGTGAGGAGGATGTTAGGAGATTACAGGGTGACCTGGACAGGTTAGGTGAGTGGACAGATGCATGGCAGATGCAGTTTAATGTGGATAAATGTATGGTTATCCACTTTGGTGGCAAGAACAGGAAGGCAGATTACTACCTAAATGCAGTCAAGTTAGGTAAAGGGGCAGTACAAAGAGATCTGGGTGTTCTTGTACACCAGTCAATGAAGGCAAGCATGCAGGTACAGCAGGTAGTGAAGCAAGCTAATAGCATGCTGGCCTTCATAACAAGAGGGATTGAGTATAGAAGCAAAGAGGTTCTTCTGCAGCTGCACAGGGCCCTGGTGAGACTGCACCTGGAATATGGTGTGCAGTTCTGGTCTCCAAATTTGAGGAAAGACATTCTGGCTATTGAGGGAGTGCAGCATAGGTTCACGAGGTCAATTCCTGGAATGGCGGGATTACCTTACATTGAAAGACTGGAGCGACTGGGCTTGTATACCCTTGAGTTTAGGAGACCGAGAGGGGATCTGATTGAGACATATAAGATTATTAAAGGATTGGACACTCTGGAGGCAGAAAACATGTTTCCGCAGATGGGTGAGGACACAACTTAAAAATATGGGGTAGACCATTTAGGACAGAGATGAGGAGAAACTTCTTCACCCAGAGAGTGGTGGCTGTGTGGAATGCTCTGCCCCAGAAGGCAGTGGAGGCCCAGTCTCTGGATTAGTTTACGAAAGAGTTGGACAGAACTCTCAAGGAGAGTGAAATCAAGGGTTATGGAGATAAGGCAGGAACAGGATACTGATTGAGGATGATCAGCCATGATCAGAATGAATGGTGGTGCAGGCTCGAAGGGCAGAATGGCCTACTCCTGCACCTATTGTCTATTGAAGTGATGCTGGGAATCTTCCACATTAACTTTAGTTTTCATGGAATCTGGAATCAAACGAGTAAAGAAACTTCCTGATTTATGCCCTCCCTCAGCTGATGAACCAATACTCTTCGTACAAAAGGAGAAAGTGAGGTCTGCAGATGCTGGAGATCAAAGTTGAAACTTTATTGCTGGAACAGCACAGCAGGTCAGGCAGCATCCAGGGAACAGGAGGTTCGACGTTTCGGGCACAGGCCCTTCTTCAGGAATGAAAGAAGTTGTCTTCGTACAAAAGACAACTTACAAGAATCACAAAGTAGAAAAGGCTGGGAATGTAGTCTGGGGGTGCCAGAGTCAGAAAGTTAATGCACATCGTCAAGTGTGGCTCATAGTACCACTGATGATGGAGTACTGAAGGATAACTCAACTAAAACTCAACCAGGCAGGTGGTGATAGAACCTGCAAAAGGGACAAACTTACATAACATTTTCCTCACTAGTTTATCTGCAGGAGGTACAGCTATTCTTGACAGCATTGATTTGAGGGACCACTACACTGTCATTTAAAAGACTAACTCCTGTCTGAGAATATGCTCCATGGTACTTACGAGATGAGATAGATTCCAAATGAATCCAGAACATTAAACCTGGGCATCAATTAAGAACTGCAGTTCTGCAGGAGCAGCAGAACTGATGCTTCAACTTATAACTTCATGGTTTTGACACATCCCTCACTTTACCAGTACCTATCAGGGAAGTGACCAACATTGGTTCAATATACAGTGTAGGAAAGCATGCCAGGACCAGCACCAGTTAAACTTGAAAATGTGCAGACAACCTAGTAAAACTACAACACAGGGCCATGTGCACACTAAACAGAAGCAGCATGCTTGTGGGAGAATTAAGCAAGTCCACTCTCCATGATTAATTCATAGCTCGACAGTGCTGCCATATCCAGTCTTGCATAGTCACAGACAATTAAACAACTAGCCAGAGGAGAAAACATCACTAAACATCTCAGTTCTCAAAGATGACAGAGGTCCAGTTCAGGCAGAACTGTTGAGCTAGTGATCCACATTGGACTCTTAAGATGCCCTGGATTCGAGGTGCCAAAACTCTTTGCTATACATGATATCAAGAAATGGTTACAATAAATACAGCAAAGGCTATGGGGGCCTGTCAGTACCCAGCTCTAGAACTGAAAATGTGTGCTCCTAAACTATTCATGTCCTTAGACAAGCTGTAGAAGGTACAACATTGGGGATTACTGATCTAGATACAAAATTTTCCAGATATGTTCTGCCCACAAAAGGGAGGACAATCAATCCAGCCACTTAACATCCCTTCATACACTCTCAATCATTAGCAAAGTGATGGCAAGCATTCTTGACAGTACTATCAAGTGGCACTTACTCAGCAATAATCTCATGAATGCTCAGTTTGGGTTTTGCCAAGACCACTCGGTTCCTGATGTCACTCGAGCTTTGGACCAGACATAGACACGAGCTCAATTCCAGAGGTGAGGTACGGGTACCTGCCCTTGCTGTCAAGGAAACAGCATAGACCGTGAGTGGCATTAAGATCAATCCCCAGCAAAACTGAACTCAAATGAACTCCAAAGATGTACATCTTTAGAGCCATAGAGATGTACAGCATGGAAACACTTACTTCGGTCCAACCTGTCCATGCCAACCAGATTTCCCAACCCAATCTAGTCCCACTTGCCAGCAGCTGCCCATATCCCTCCAAACCCTTCCTATTCATATATCCATCCAAATGCATATTAAATGTTGCAATTGTACCAGCCTCCAACACTTCCTCTGGCAGCTCATTCCATAGGAGAAAGTGAGGTCTGCAGATGCTGGAGATCAAAGTTGAAACTTTATTGCTGGAACAGCACAGCAGGTCAGGCAGCATCCAGGGAACAGGAGATTCGACGTTTCGGGCACAGGCCCTTCTTCAGGAATTCCTGAAGAAGGGCCTGTGCCCGAAACGTCGAATCTCCTGTTCCCTGGATGCTGCCTGACCTGCTGTGCTGTTCCAGCAATAAAGTTTCAGCTCATTCCATACACTTACCACCCTCTGTGTGAAAAAGTTGCCCCTTAGGTCTCTTTTATATCTTCCCCCTCTCACCCTAAACCTATGCTCTCTAGTTCTGGACTCCCTGACCCCAGGGGAAAGACTTTGCCTATTTACCCTATCTATAGTTTCCTTATTTAACAAAAGATATAAATGCATTACAAGTATTTCAGAGAAAGTTGAATCAACCAAGTCCTGGTATGAAGAGCATATCTTAAGGATATTGGGCCCCGATTCATCGGAGTTTACAAGAATGAGATATAGACTTACTGAAACAAACAATATCCTGATAAGATTTGAAGAGTAGATGATGAAAATTGTTTTTTGACCAAGCAGAATAGTTTATTAGCAGGTACCTCCTATTTGAGTTGGATAGGAGGTGATTTTTTTTCTCAGAGGGTTGAAAGTCTGAGGAACTCTGAGAAACTCTGAGAAGTCTTAGGTCGCCATATAATAACATCACGGTGGGATGGGCAATAAACAAAGAAATAACCGATGCATGAAAATGTGGAACATCAATTATCATGGAGTATTTTAATCGACATATTTGTTGGTCAAACCAAATTGCTCCAAAGAGTTCATAGAATGTATCAGTGACAGTTTCCTTGAACAGTGCATAATGGAACCTAGATCTGGTCCGTGTAATGAGACAGGAATAATTAATTATCTCATAGTTAGGGCTCCTCTCGGAAGGAGAAATCACAGCATGGTTGAATTTAAAATACACAGGCAGATGGTGAGAAGGAAAAATTCAATACTAGCGTCTTGTGCTTAAACAAAGGAGATTGCGGAATGAGGGAAGAGCTGGCAAGGGTAGACTGGGAGCAAAAACAATATAGTGGGACAATTGACGAACAGTGGAGGACTTTCAAAGCGATTTTTCATAGTGCTTAGCAAAACTACAGGAAAAGTAGGAAAAGGGATTATCAGCCATGGATAACTAAGGAAATAAAGGAGCTATTAAATTGAAAGCTAATGCATGCGAAGTGTCAAAGATTAGTAGGAAGCTAGGGGATTGGTAAATCTTTAAAGGTCAACTGAAAGCCGACAAAAAAAAGCTACAAAAAAAGGTAGGCTGAATCATGACAGTAAATTAGCTGTGAATATAAAAGCAGATAGCAAACATTTCCAAAAATATATAAAATGAAATTGAGTGACTAGGATAAAGATTGGTCCTTTAGAGGACGAGAAGGGGGATTTAATAATGGGAAATGTGGAAATGGCCAAGGCATTAAACAGGTATTTTGTGCCAGTCCTCACAGTGGAAGACACAAATAACATACCAAAAACTGATGACAAGGAGGCTATGGAAGGTGAGGACCTACAATGATCATTATTAATTAAGAGATAGCGTTGGGAAAGCTAATGGGGCTCCAGGTAGATAAGTCTCTTGGCCCTGATGGAATGCATTACAGGGTACTAAAAGAGTTTTTAAAAAATTCTTATTTTATAGAATCCCTACAGTGTGGAAACAGGCCATTTGGCCCAACAAGTCCACACCAATCTCTGAATGGCAGGGCAAATAGCAAATGCGCTTATGGTAATTTCCCAATC
Organism: Chiloscyllium plagiosum; assembly: GCF_037043375.1. Classification (NCBI taxonomy): domain Eukaryota; kingdom Metazoa; phylum Chordata; class Chondrichthyes; order Orectolobiformes; family Hemiscylliidae; genus Chiloscyllium; species Chiloscyllium plagiosum. The sequence continues at coordinate 20,182,804 of NW_028270161.1, read as the reverse complement.
TTTGCTGGACTCTGGGGTGGTTCGACAGATTGGAAAACAGCAAATGTGGTGCCACTATTTAAAAAAGGAGGTCACTATAGGCCCATTAGCTTCACTTCTGTAGTGGGGAAAATGCTTGAACCTATAATGAAGGAAGAAAAACTGGATAGAAATTGTCTTGTTGGACAGACGCAACATGCGTTCACGGAAGGCAGGTCATAGAGTCATATGGCACAGAAACAGATCCTTCAGTCCATCCAATTCATGCCGAACATAATCCCAAACTAAACTAGCCCCATCTGCCTGCGCCTGGCCCACATCCTCCAAACCTTTTCTATTCATGTACTTATCCAAATGTCTTGCAATTGCGCCCACATCCACCACTTCCTCGAAGTTCATTACACACGCAAACCACCCACTGTGTAAACAACTTATCCGTCATGTCGTTTTTAAATCTCTCTCCTGTCACCTTTATCAATGTGTCCCCTCATCTTGAAATCCCCCATGCTAGGGAAAAGACACCTACCATTAACTCAATCTATACTCATGACTTTATAAACTTCTACAATGTCAACCTCCAATGCTCCAGTGAAAAACGTCCCAAAATATCCAGCCTTTCTTTACAACTTAAACCTTCCATAACCGGCAGCATTCTAGTAAATCTCTTCTGAACCTCTCCAGCTTAATAATAACCTTCTGATAACTGGGTGACCAGAACTGCACAGAGTTTTCCAGAACAGGCTTCACCAATGTCCGAGACAACCTCAATAGGACTTCCCAACTCCAATACTCAAAAGACTGAGCAATGATGGAGAGCATGTTAAACACTTTTTTAACCACCCTGTCTATATGTTCCACAAACTTCAAAGAATGATGTAGTTGAACCTCTTTGCCCCTCTTTTCTACAACATTACCCAAGGCCCTACCATTAATTGTACAAGTCCTGCCCTTGTTTATCTTACCAAAAAATGGCATCTGTGCAGATTAAACTCAATCTGATGTTTTTCAGCCCATTGGTCCATTTCATCAAGATCCCTTTGTAATCTTGGAAAACCTGCTTCACTGACTCCTATGTCATCAATTTTGGTGCTGTCTGCAAACTTACTAACCATGACTTCTAGATTCTCATCCAAATCATTTATATAAATCAAAAACAAAAAGAGGACCCAGCACTGATCCCTGTGGAACACCACTGGTGACAGGCCTCCAGTCTGAAAAACAACCCCCCACCACCCCTCAGTCTTCTGCAGATAAGCCAATTATGTACCCAACTGGCAAACTCACCCAGAACCCCACGTGAACTAACTTTACTAATTAGTCTACCATGCAGAACCTTGTCAAAGGATTTACTGAAGTCTAAGTAAATAATGTTTACTGCTCTGCCCTCATCAACGTTTTTGGTAACTTCTTCAAAAAACTCAATCAAGTTTGTAAGGCACCATTTTCCTTGCATAAAACCATGCTGACTATCCCTAATCAACGTTTGCCTCTAAATGTCCATAAATCCTATCTTTTAAAATCACTTCCAACAATTCACCTATAACCGAAGTCAGACTCTCAGTTCTATAGTTCCCTCCTTTTAAAACACACAGGTTTTTTAAAGCTTCTGTATTTAAAATTAAAAAAAATTCAGCTGTTCACTGTAGGCCCCTGAAAAGCTAATAAAAAGTGTAAGTTTTTAAAAAATAATCCCTACTATTTTTGTTTTTTTTTGGGGGGATTTTGAATGTTAAAGAAACAAAATGCATATAACAGCTGTAACACAACTATAATAAATCTTTGAGTAAGTCGGCAATCCCAGGAGCAGCTGCAAGATCCACACGTTACATCCTATTCCTCCAGAGTAAAGACAGATCCAAAGTATTCTTTTAACACTCTCCCACTGGCAGGCAAGGTGAGGGAGAATCCCATGATATTTTGCAAGTATATGAATTGGAAGTGAAAAACCAGGGAAAGGCCCATTAGGGATGAAGGGGAAAACCTGTGTCTGGAGCTGGAGGACATTGGCTAATTTCAAATATCATCAGTTTGTAATAGAATTGATGTTATCTGATATTCTAGCTTTATCTTTTCATATTATCTCATAATAACATTACCCATATCCAATCTACAACATTGTAACAAATCCCTATTTTAAATCAAAAATGAGTACATAATTGTCATCTACATGATAATTTTAAAATTATACTATGCTTACTATCCCCATCCCATCATGCTTTCTAATCTTTATAAGCATCCTATAATTCCACACATTGCATTAATTCTGATATTTTTTAGGTGACCCTCATCACTTAAGTCCTCCTTTTTTGATCGATGTTAATGCCTTAGATATGAATGCACATGACACAATTTCAACATTTGCAAACAACACAGAGGAAACATGGGGGTGCACAAATCATTAAAGATGACAGGCAGGATAAGATAATAGTGAAAATGACATCGGGATGCTGCACTTTCTGGAGAGGCACAGAGGATAAAAGTAAAGGAATTAGGATGATTGTTTATCAAGTACTGGTTTGGCCTCAATGGGAACAGTGTGTCCAATCTGAATACTGCATTTAAAAAAGATGTGAAGCTTCAGAGAAAGTTCAAGAAACATTGACAAGAGTGATTCCAGGGGTGAAGGACTTGAGTTACACTGATAGACTGGAGAAGTTAGAGTTGTTTTCCTTAGAAAGAGATTTGATAGGTGTTCAACATCATGATGAATCTGGACATAGTAAACAGAGAGAGAAAGTGATTTAGTTGGTCAAAGGGTCAAGAAACAAAGGGCACAGATTTATAAAGAGTGGCAAAAGAAGCAAAAAGCTTTTTTATGCAGTGAAGGGTTATAATTTGCAATGTACTGCTTGAGTGTGTAATGGAGTCAGATCCATAAGAGGGCTTCAAAAGGAAACAGGACACAAGAAAGAACAAGATTTTCAGGGTTACAGACAAAGGACTGGGAATTGAGGGCACCTAAACTGTATCCATTTCAAACAAGTCCAATTCTAACTTTATTGTCATAGAGATGGACAGCATGGAAACAGACCCTTCGGTCCAACACGTCTCTGCCAACCAGATATCCCAAACCAATCTAGTCCCACCTGCCAGCACCTGGCCCATTTCCCTCCATACCCTTCCTATTCATATACCCATTCAAATGCCTCTTAAATCTTGCAATTGTACCAGCCTCCACCACTTTCTCTGGCAGCTAATTCCATACACGTACCACCCGGTGTGTGAAAACATTGCCCCTCAAGTCTCTTTTATATCTTTCCCCTCTCGCCCTAAACCTATGCCCTCCAGTTCTGGACTCCCCGATCCCAGGGAATAGACTTTGTCTATTTATCCTATCCATGCCCCTCATAATTTTGTAAACCTCTATGAGGTCACCCCTCAGGCTCTGATGCTCCAGGGAAAACAGCCCCAGTCTGTAGAGCCTCTCCCTATAGCTCAAATCCTCCAACCTGGCAACATCCTTGTAAATCTTTTCTGAACCCTTTCAAGTTTCACGACATCTTTCTGATAGGAAGGAGACCAGAAGTGCACGCAACATTCCAACAGTGGCCTAATCAACATCCTGTACAGCTGCAACATGACCTCCCAACTCCTGGACTCAATACTCTGACCAATAAAGGAAAGCATACCAAGCGCCTTCTTCATTATCCTGTCTACCTGCGACTCCACTTTCAAGGGGCTATGAACCTGCAGTCCAAGGTCTCTTTGTTCAGCAACACTCCCTAGTGTCAGCAATTTGGAGCTGGAATGCATGGACAAGTATCAGGAACAGGTCCCTGGCTGATTATTTTACACCTTTATCCAGGGTTATTGTTTTGAAGTTGAAGGCATGTACTGTATTCTTTAAGACAGAGTGAATGCTGTTCTGAACTGAGAACTTTCAAGCACCTGTGTATATGACTAGATGGCAGACTCAAGGTGAACTGGAAAATTGAAAATATGTAACATTTGGCTGTGAAGTGGATACCTGAGTTTTGGTTGCTGTTTTTACAACAACTCAAATTTAACCAATTTAAATTTTGCCCCGGGATACCAAAACCCAATTGAGTTTGAATTTATTGTTTTACCAACATTAAACCAATGAGATGATCCAATGTTGGGGATATAAAAATGCAGACATTTTGAAAATTGACAGAGAGCAACAGCCATCAAGACAGATCCAGACAGAATTCAAGACAGAAATTATGAAATACTCTTTATCAAAGGTACCTTTTCATATGAAACATATGCACAATGAAAAGAAAGAAGCCAACCCAGGATTTCAGCAGCTGAAAGAGTGGAGTCACAGAATACGATAGTGACTGTGTACTTTTGAAATTAAGTTTATGCATTTGTAATAAATGTCTTATCGGAACAGCATATTGTTATAGAGTTGGAGGCAGGTAATAAGCAGTTAAGAGAAAGGGGGGCTTACAGGTGTGAATAGTTGTTGTTTAATGTTCACTTTTAGAGTTAACAAATAAATTGATGCTTTTTTAAACTACTGGAATTTGGGAGTTCTCCGCCACTCATGTTTTAACAGATTATGAGGCAATGTGAACTTTTCTGGACGTTTGGTTTAATTAACAGAGGGGTTCACTTCTGTGTCGTAACAGTATCAAAGCATGTCCTAGCTGAGACCAGCTAGCTCGGTACAGTCTCAAGAGCATATTTAATTCCTTTTTCATCTACAATACCAGCTATCAGACAAGCTTGCTGAATCATCCAGCAAAGTTTAAACACTGCTTCTGTAATCCTTGTTTATACTATTGAAGTTATACTATACCTTGTTTGCTACTATAAATGCCCAACGCAAGCATCTTAGTCATAATGTTTGTATATTTGTTTTGTAGTTACTTAAATTAAGAAAAATTAAAATACAATTCATATTCTGTTCACTTAGTTATTCTCTCTTTCCCACCAAGTGGCAGGTTTTACTTATCTATAATCATTATCTTTAATTCTCAGCATTGATAACTGGTTAAATTAATCTTCCCTGATATTCATAGTTCACCTTTTGGTTTGTGCCATCATCTCAACAGATTCATAGTTCATATTTTGCACACAAATTCAATTTAACCCCTGAACGTTTTCAGCTATTTATAAACTTGTCTGAATTTGACTTATGCCAACCAGCTTGCTGCTGATTTACTTGCACAGTTCTATTAATGAACTCTTTTCCTTTCTCAGGGACCAGCAACAGCTCGGCTTTGAAGAATCGCTTTACGCTTCCTGTGTTGCATTATAAAATAATCTATTTGGAACACTCACTTTCTGGTTCATTATTTCCTATCCGGACTCTTGCCACTGGATTCTCTCCTACGCTCTGCATCAGCACAATCTCAATGCCTGATGACTAACCACAAACCTATTAACTACCGTGATAGAAGCTAACTGTTCAATCACACCCAAATCAGCTGTTGCAACAATGGCTGGTCTCTCCCTGGAACTATATTCTCTGTTCCATTATATTCTAATTTTTCCTCAACTAATTCTTTCTTCCTTTGCGGTATCCACAATGTTACCTGAAACCTATATTACTACTGATGGCTGTAGCACCCCACTGTTGTTGTCATGTTTTTAAAGCAGCTGTTAAGAATATGCTCAGATTAAAAAGGTTTCCTTAATGCAATCTAATCTTTGTCACAGAGAGCCTTTTTCTTCGTTGTTCTTTTTTCTATCCTGCATTCACATATTCTAGTTACTTGGTCTCCATATTCAGTGGAATAACATTATCACATTGTACTGTGTGAACATTTCACACTCTGATTTCATAAGCATATGGACACTCCAAATCTACTCTCCTCTCATTCAGCTTCTTAATTACCATACAATGTTTGTGACAATAGCTTTGTCTGATCTCCTCTGACCTGATGAGTGTACTTGTCACAGTACACACTGATCATTGTTCTCATTTCAGCTTCCATTTCTTGGAACAGCTGAGGCCCACGCCTAAATGCATTTACAAACTTTGCTGAACCGTAAAAGCCTCTTCAAACTTCACATGCTTTTCCTTTAACGGGAAGGGAAGTTGAGAAGGGAGTATCCTTTAATTTGGTTTTTTATTGGCTGCCCCTTTGTTGAAAAAAAATTGTGGCTGGACTGAAAATGCTTTAGCAACACTCCATTCATATATATGACAACAATTAAATCTGTTGGGAAAGAAGGAGTAGGAGCAGGAAAGGAAGCCATTCTTTGATGCCTCCCAGAGTAAAATATATTTCCACATTGCAGTTCTGTAGTAGAATATTAAATCTTAATCAGTTAGAGATACAAATCATATTGATAATGTGCTCTTGTATCGATCTTGGGATACTCAATGGAGAATCATTCACAAAGTAATTTGGAGTGGGTACTTGACAAGCAAAGTAAGAGAACTGTAACACAGGAATGTGCTCCTCCAACATGGGTTGGTGTCAATGTTTGGGGTGGGGAGAGCAGTGAAGTTGTCTGGCATTCTGCTGCAAAGCCAGTGTAAAATTCTATTTTACTGTATTTACTGGCTACTTATGAAAGTCATGCCATTGATAGTTTGTGTTCATATTTTTCTCCAACTGGTGCTACAAATGCATTTCCTTTACTACTGGACAGGAACTGAAGGAAGGAAACAGATAGACTTGCTTCATACAGCACTTTACATGGGCTCATGAAGTGCCATATGCTTTAAAGCCAATGAATCACTTTTACTTTTTATGTCTGTTTGTTGTTGTCATGCAGGAAACATAGCAGTAAATCTGTCTCTTGCACGGTCCGAAAGCAGAAATGTGATAATAATCAAATCAAAATTTAGTGATATTGAGGTACAAATGTAGACATGTAATTGGGAAGAAAGCCCCTGCTCTTCTTTAAAATAGAGAAAAGACAGGGTTTTAACTTGTCTCACCTCCAACAACGTGACCCTGTACTGCACTGGGAGTGTCAGTTTATTTTATGCATCAAGTTACTGGAGTAGGGCTTGAACCCACAACTTTTTGACTCAGGGACAAGAGTGTGAAGCACACAGAAAGAAGTGAGTGATTAATTTGAAAACGAATAACTTTAAACCCAATACATTTTTAGAGATCCAGGTTTTCCTTCCTACATCCACACCAGGTATTCCAGATTTTCTTCATGAAAAGTGAAGTGGCTATGCTAGTTCTCTTGAGTGAAAACATGTACCTCATCATTTACTTTTACTATCCATTCAATGTACTGTGACTAATTTGCTTGACACTTATTCAAGACAATGTATTTACCAGCAGATGTGAAACTCACTGTGGTGGTAAAACCTATTTTTATGGAGAAGAGTTATTTTATATTTACAGTAATAGAACTTATCTTTGTTTAAAGGCAGTAGAATATGACATTTACACTGGACAGAACTGAGCAGGGAAAGAATAATAATGAGCTACTAATCTGACCTGTTGAGATGAACAATTAACCTCTCATTAATGCACTGTTTAAATATGCCCTGTGTATAAAGAATGGACTGAACAGAAGCCAGTGTGCAGCAGCACAGGACAGCACCATACATAACCTACCCCAGAGCAACGCATTTAGCATTTTTCTCTTTTCATTGTGTCCTTAACATTCTCTTCTTCTCATTAAAACGCTCAACAAGATCAGTCCTGGAACTATTGTTGTTAACTCCTTGTATAAACAATGTGATCAAGGAATCAGAGCACAATATTAAAATTTACCGACAACAGCAAACTGAAGGGTTTTATCATTAACAATGAAAATGATTACCACAAAACATAAGAGGATATTAAGAAACTCGAAGAATGGATATGCAAATGACAAATAAAATTTTATAAGGAAGTGTCGGAAGAATAACAAAGGCACCTATTCCATTGAAAATAATAGTCTTATAGTGGATGCACGTAAAAGGACTTGGAAGTACAGATGCAAAAATACCAAAAATAGCAACACAAATTAACAAGGCCATTAATAAACAAAGTATGCGGATTCATTTCTAGAAAGGTAGGATTGAAAAGCAAAGTTATATATTCTACATTCAGCTTTGGTTTGACCACATTGTTCCCTGAATTATGAAAAAGGTAAAGAACTTCTTGAGCTGGTGCAAAAAAGCATGCTGGAAGAATCATACGACTGCAGCACAGAGGAAGGTAGTCTGGCACATAGGTTTGGCAGAGAAATGCCATGGAAACAAATAGATTGTAACTAAAGAACAAACTATACTTCTTTGCTCCAGAAGAGAAGAATAGGAGATAATCTAATTGTGATTTTTTAATTAATGTAGGCTTTTGACAGGGCAAACTTCAAGATGCTTCTACTTGGGGGCGGGGGGGGGAAGAGTCCGAAACTAGGCACGATATATAAAAACTAATGTCTAAAAATAATCCATAAGATTGAAAGAAACTTCTTTACTCAGAAGAATGGTGAGAATGTAAAATTTGTTATTATAAAGAAACTGTTGTGAGAGCAGGGGAAACTAAACTACCGTGCCGCATGGGCGGCACGGTAGCACAGTGGTTAGCACTGCTGCTTCACAGCGCCAGAGACCCGGGTTCATTTCCCGCCTCAGGCGACTCTCTGTGTGGAGTTTGCACATTCTCCCCGTGTCTGCGTGGGTTTCCTCCGGGTGCTCCGGTTTCCTCCCACAATCCAAAAATGTGCAGGGGTTAGATGAATTGGCCATGCTAAAATTGCCCGTAGTGTTAGGTGAAGGGGTAAATGGGTCTGGGTGGGTTACGCTTCGGCGGGTCAGTGTGGACTTGTTGGGCCGAAGGGCCTGTTTCCACACTGTAAGTAATCTAATCTAATCTAATCTAATCTAAATGAGTACACGAGGGAGAAAAGAACAGATTGATGTTATATCCCAGCCAATTGTACTGCTGGACAAGTCAGGTCCCAAAACAAAATCCAGCTTGATAGTTCACTTTTTTTTGTTTTGTTAGTTCAGATGATCGTTACTGAAACATACTCACATGAGACTGGAGGTTTTATTTATCAGCAAAACAGAAGTTTACTGCACTGAGGAAGCACTGACAAAAACGAGCTGTCTAAACATAGAAGGGAGTTAGCAAGATTTAAAACATATAGCAAAAGATGGTTTCAGACTTTTTACCAAACACTATTACTCATCAACAGTTAAGCAACAAAGTATGTTTCATTGCTGTGGACTGTGGAGAGAATTCAAAAAGTCCTTTCCAAGTCTGCAAACAAGAACTTTTGACAAATTGGAGACCATAAACTTTCTCAGTTTTAGTAATGGAAAGACTTCAAACCAAGCTTTCCAGTTTGTAAATTTCATAAACTAAGCATGACAGGTTCCCTAAACTCTGAACCCGAGAGAACTAAACCTGCTTCTAAACTTAGGTGACTTCAGAGTAAAATTAAAAAGATAACTTGCTCAATGCTAGATTCGTCTGAACTGAAAATAAATTTAACAGCCATAAAACATTTTCCCTACCTGTCCTAAATCCAACAGAATAACTAACTTTCTACTACCACCATTAGGGTCTGCAGACACCTGCTGTATGACAAATGCTGGAGTTAGTCACTGTTTGGAAAGGGCTTCCATTTTAAAAAGCCTGCACAGAAGTAACCAGCACACATCTGCCTCTATTCTAAAATCCAAATTCTCAAAATGATGGTTTAATATATATAAATTATATACCTTTCATTGAATTAACATTAATAAGATTAGCTGATGTAAAGTGGGAGGATGTTGGTGGGGATCAAAGAATGGCTTGTTACTGTGCGATAAAATTAATATTAATATCTTAAGTCACTGTTCTGAGTCATCTGTTCCAGTCTGCATGATGAACAGTGACAAAATAACTTCCGTCAGATTTGAACTTGCAACTTTCTGATTCAGAGTAGAGTGCTAATAACTAACAAAATCCAAAATTATACCCTGCTGACACTGTTTAGTTAATTAATACTGGATTGATTAGATTCCCTACAGTGTGGAAACAGGCCCTTTTGGCCCAACAAGTCCACACCGACCCTCCGAAGAGTAACCCACCTCAACTCTATATTTACCCCTGCCGAATGCACCTAGCACTACGGACAATTTAGCATGGCCAATTCACCTGATGTGCACATCTTTTGGATTGTGGAGGCAAACCGGAGTACCCGAAGGAAACCTACGCAGATGCGGGGAGAATGTGCAAACTCCACACAGACAGCTGCCCGAGGCTGGAATCGAACCCGATTACACAGGCGTGATACTGGAGGAAAACTGGAAGTATCAAATGGAGTAAAAGTTAGCAATATAGTGACCACTAACTCCCAATATGGAATCAATTTTTATTGTGGAAAACAGTCACAGTGTGCTCTCCAGAAACGAAGGCAGCAGGTCACAGGAATTTCAGGGTCACTTACAGTTATGCATAGAGTTTTTGAAACAATTTGTACCTTGGGTTGTGGAGGAGGTCGTAGATTCGTTCGCCGTGTTGGTGTGATTTTCTGCAGATGTTTTGTTGCCTTGCTAGGTGACATAGTCTTATCGAAGACGCACTGACAATGTTAGTAAAGTCCATTGTTGTCTCCATGTGTTCTGAACTACACGTTTAGGACAGCTTTACTTCTGATCTAATATTCTTAACTTTAGGAAATTCTGGAACTTTAAAATATTTGGCTAGTTGAACCTTGTGACTTTGAGCAAACAAGGTCTTCTTGGGCATTTGGAAGGAAGGATTTGCAGACGAAAGCTGAAGCTGCACATCATGATCTAGCAGAGTTTCTCAGGTTGGCAAGAGGTTTTTTATCACTGACCAATTGCAATGGAATGTGAAATGCCTGTTTTGTAGAGCATCAACTGACTTCTGCACAGAGAGATGACACCTTAAACCAACATCCTGTAGGTAGTAAGCAGAAACTTACTGGTCAGCCGAAATGATAAAAATCATGTAAAGTCTGCCCTTTTGAAGGAATATGTACGTTTAAGTGTTGTAACTCAGCAGGTGATACAACGCGTCTTGGTCAAGTCCTGTTTAAATTAGATGCAGGGTACCAGATGTGATAATTGACCATTTGTCAGCAAACCACCAGAGTTTACTGTGATGTACAAATATTAGGCGATTGAATAGATGACACAAAGGCTGTAAGGCAATAGCCTACATGAGTTGCTATGAGCAGACTGGCCTGGGCCAGCCGTCAACTGATCAATTGCCAAATACTGGACAGTTTTGAGGATTGATCATGCAGGCTCCATGCAATGAAAGGGTTCTAAGAGAAAGTGCTTCAGGATGATAGCTTGCTAACTCCGGAACAGTAGATATCAGATCAATGACTGAGGTTTGGGACAGATCCAGCCCATCACTTGTTCGGTCTGATCCTTGGAGAAGTCAAAGTAAACTTGCGATTCTAAGCATCGTACGGGTAAACATGTGATGTATTCCTATTATTGCAGTATTTTATAGTGTATTTTACTTCAATAAAGAACAATTGGGTATTCTACATTGTTCTGACTGCCTTGAGTTATTGATATCCACGGTAAACCTGATAGATCAGGGAACATCGGAATAAAAGCTCACAGTCCCATCTGGCCTCTCAAATAGATATAAAAGATTCCAAGGCTTCAATGGGATAATGCACAGGGGAATACTTCTCTAGTGGTCTAGCCAGTCACCATCAATGAACAACATAAAGGTATTTCATTGCTTGCAGGACACTGCCCTATGCAAATCGTTTGCTTTACCAGGACTTTCCTAAAGTGCTGATCTCTACTTTCTCTATCGACTGGTTCTGTTCTATTCCCCATTTAAAAAAGCTTCAGTGTAAACTGCTGAACATACTGTTACATATGGTTCCATTCTTATCCATCTAATTATGACTAGAAAATCATTCGTAATGGTTTCTCTTGCTCCTGTACTGTTACCTCTCATTAGCAACCAATCCTTTGGCAACATCATACAGAAACAGTGTTAGCTTTCACATGTGCACAGACAACGTCTCGACGTACTTTCCCACTAATTTGTTTCAACTTCTCCACTGTTGCTAATTTATAAAATTGCTTATCCAACATCCAGTAATTGATGAAGAGAAATTTCCTTCAAGTAAATATTTGGAAGACTGAAACCATAATGTTTGGACTCCACTTCCATAGTCACTTATGCTTCGGCTTCTCTTTTTGTGCCATCATTATTTCCACCTCCTTAGCCTAGCTGAACTTCACCCCTGTTTCAGCTCAATTACTGTTGAAACCCTCATTCTTATCTTTGTTACCTCCAGTCTCAACTATTTTAACACAACCTGACTATTCTCTTGAATTGACATTAAATTTGAGATTCTCTTCTCCCCTTGTCTTGAGGCACCACACAAAGTCCTGTTTCCCTTATTATTCCTGTTCGCTGTCCTACATTGTTTTCTAAGGAAAAAGTGAGGAGTTTGAATGTTTTCTAATCCAGCAATGCTTTGTATTTAAAATATTAACATTCTCATTCTTGTTTCCAAATATTTCTACGGGTTTGGCTCACCCCAATACAGCAATCTCCTTCAGCCTCACACTTTTAGATAAATGCACTCCTCCAATTCTGGCCTCTTCTGCATCCCGAATTTTTACTTCTCCACATACACCTCTCCATCTTGCTTTTCTGCTTTAAGACAAACCTTAGTACCTACCTCTTGACGAAGCTTTTGGTTGCTAGGTTTGAGATCTCCTTAGGCGAAAGTGGGTACTGCAGATGGTGGAGATTAGAGTCAAGATTAGAGAAGTGCTGGAGAAGCACAGCAGGTCAGGCAGCATCCGAGGAGCAGGAAAATCGACGTTTCAGGCAAAAGTCCTTCATCAAGAATGAGGCTGAAAGCCTTGGAGGGTGCAGAGATCGGAGCAGGCAGGGCTGGGGATAAGGTAGCTCAGAGTGCAATAAGTGGATGGAGGTGGGGTAAAGGTGATAGGTCAGAGAGGAGGGTGGAGCAGATAGATGGGAAGGAAGATTGGCAGGTAGGACAGGTCATGAGGACAGTGCTGAACTGGGAGGTTGGAACTGGGGTAAGATAAGGGAGGCAAATGAGGAAACTGGTGAAGTCCACATTGATGCCATGGGGTTGAAGGGTTCCGAGATGGAAAATGAGGCGTTCTTCCTCCTGGCATCGGGTGGTAAGGGAGTGGTGGAGGAGGCCCAGGACCTACGCGTTCTCAGCAGAGTGGGAGGGGAAGTTGAAATGTTTGACCACGGGGCGGTGTGGTTGATTGGTGCGGGTGTCCCAGAGATGTTCTCTGAAGCGCTCCGCAAGTAGGCATCCTGTCTCTCCAAGTGGAGAAAACTGCAGTGGATACAGTAAATGACGTATGGAAGTGCAGGTGAAGCTGTGATGGATGTCGAAGGCTCCTTTGGGGCCATGGATGGAGGTGAGGGGTGAGGTGTGGCGTAGGTTTTTCAATTTCACCATGGACATCCAGTTCCTCTACACCTCCGTCTGCCATGACCAGGGCCTCCAAGCTCTCCACTTCTTCTTCTCCCAACATCCCCACCAGTCCCTTCCACTGACACACTGATTCGTTTGGCTGAACTGGTCCTCACTCCCAACAATTTCTCTTTCAAATTCCTCCAGGTGAAAGGGGTAGTCATGAGTATCTGCTTGGGCCCCAGCTATGCCCGTCTCTTTGTTGGCTACGTAGAACAGCCTATCTTCCGGAGTTAAACCAGCACCACTCCCCCCCTTTCCTCCGCGACATTGACGACTGCATCGGTGCCACCTCGTGCTCCCATGAGGTTGAACAGTTCATCAACTTCACCAACTCATTCCACTCCGACCTTAACTTCACCTGGACCATCTCTGACACCTCTCTCCCCTTCCTGGGCCTCTCCACCTCCATTAATGGTGCCCAACTCAATACTGACATTTTCTACAAACCCACTGACTCCCACAGCTACCTGGGTTACACCACCTCCCACCCTGGCTCCTGCAAAAATGCTATCCCCCTATTCCCAATTCCTCCAACTCCACCACATCTGCTCCCAGGAGGATCAGTTCCACCACAGAACACACCAGATGGCCTCCTTCTTTAAAAACTGCAATTTCCCCTCCTACATGATTGAAGATGCCCTCCAATGCATCTCGTCAACGCCCTGTACCTCCGCCCTTGAACCCCACCCCTCCAACCACAACAAGGACAGAACCCCCCTGGTCCTCACCATCCACCCCACCAACCTCTGTACACCTTGCATCATCCACTGACATTTTCGCCACCGACAAATGGACACCACACTAGAAATATATTTCCTTCCCCACCCCTATCCGCTTTCCGTAAAGACTGTTCCCTCCGTGACTACCTGGTCAGGTCCACGCCCCCTAACAGCCCACCCTCCCCTCCTGGCACCTTCCCCCTGCCATTGCAGGAATTGCAAAACCCCCTCACTTCCATCTAAGGTCCCAAAAGGAGCCTTCCACATCCATCAAAGCCTCACCTGCACTTCCACATGTCATTCACTGTATCTGTTGCTCCCGATGTGGTTTCCTCTACATTGGGGAGACTGGACGCCTTATCGCAGAGCAGATGCCTAGAGAACATTTCCAGGACACCCGCACCAATCAACTACACCACCCCGTGGCCGAACATTTCAATTCCCGCTCCCACTCTGCCGAGAACATCCAGGTCCTGGGCCTCCACCAACGCCACTCCCTCACCACCCGACGCCTGGAGGAAGAACGCCTCGTCTTCTGCCTCGGAACGCTTCAACCCCATGGCATCAATTTGGACTTCACCAGTTTCCTCATTTCCCCTCCCCCCACCTTACCCCAGATCCAACCTTCCAACTCAGCACCGTCCTCATGACCTGTCCTAGCTGTCAATCTTCCTTTCCACCTATCACCTTTACCCCACCTCCATACACCTACTGCATTCTCAGCTACCTTATCTCCTGCCCCACCACCCACCTCCTCGCCACCCCTGACGCTCCCAGCCTCATTCCTTACAAAGGGCTTTTGCCCAAAATGTCGATTTTCCTGGTCCTCGGATGCTGCCTTACCTGCTGTGCTTTTCAAGCACTACTCTAATCTTGAGATCTCCTTATGCAGCTTGGTGTCATATGAACTGCCTTGGGATGTTTTATTACATGAAAGACTATGCATAAAAAAAGTATAAATAAATTCAATATATATAACTATAAAGAAATATAATTTCCTGTTAATCTCATTCAAATCTAATAATGCTTGAATATGTGCTGCATTCATTGCCCAGTACAATTCAAGATACACTATTTAAACAGAGAAACTACAACTGGTGACGGAAGAGCTGGTGCTCATTAGCCTTGCACATGAAGTGGGTACAATAACTCAATAAATGGCACAGCATTGCCTATTGATTTCTTATGCAAGCTCCCAGGTGGTACATGTACAAATACTGCCTTTGATGTACATTACCTGTCCAGTATTTTCATTTGTATATCAGAAGAGAAAGATTCCAGCACAGGTTTCATGTTAGGCTCTGTGTTGCACACAGATTCAATCAACATTTTATGCTAATGTTAAAATAGTCAGTAAATAGGATTTTAAAAATATACATCCTAAGTCAGAGGAAATTCTCAGCAATTCAGGACTGATTAAAACACTTCAGTGTTGCATCACAAAGGCTGAGAATCAGATGTATGCAGTTTTTGTCATTATCACAAGAGATATATTTATTATGAGGACTGAGGTGGGAGTGAGAGGGGGAATACATAAATGGATTGGTTCCATTGGTGTGGCAAGCATTTCATTAGCTAACTCATGCTTGATTGGCAGAAAAAAAGATACTGAACATGCCATACTGATTCATCCTGAGTATACATGGGGAGACAGTGATGTTCTAGTAATGTCACTGGACTAATCATGCATATGCGCTGGAGACAATGGATTAAAATCCTATAACAGTCACCAGAAAAAATGAAATTCAATTAATAAACTGGAATATTAAAAATAAGTATGAACTGTCTTAAAAAGCCATCTGCTTCATTATGAGAAGGGGGAACAAAAAGTCTGTTGTTTTTATCTGGTCAGGCCTACATGTGACTCCAAATCTATTCTTATGTGCCACATGAAATGCCTTAGCCTCTCATTTCAAGCGCTATTAGGTGCATGACCATAAAAGATTAAAGGGAAAAAAAAACACTTTCATGCATTTCCTCATCAGGGTTGAAGAATGAATATCTTGTGATAAAGTCTGACCCACAATTTTACAATGTCAACTGAGATCATTCAGTGGTAATCATAAGCAGGGAGAGGGAGCTGAACTGAGTTTTCCTTTTCCCAATCCAAGGATGACAAAACCAATTGTGCACATTAGCTGTCCTGGAAGCAGCCACTGGAAATTAAATCAATAGAGTGAGTGCTATTATTTATCAAAATGAGGTGGAGTAAGCAATTTATATTTCTGCATGTACCAGTGAATATTTACTGTAATGTTTTCCCTCGGACAGTTGACACTATTTGCTTTAAATTGAGGACGAGAAACCTTGGGAGTGTGCTAAATATTTACAAAGGGCTCTTGGAAGTGTGTCATTATTTACAGGGTGTCTTCAATAGAATGATAATTTAAAGGACATCTCATACAAATGTTCAAATGCACCAACTCAGAACCACCAATTAGTACAACATTCATATATATTCAGAGAGAAAAATAATCTTCACCTTCCTCCATGCTCGAGTAATATTAATTGAATATGAGGTACTATCCCATTAGATAACATTTACTGCGCAGAAACAGGCCATTTAAGTGAATTGGTCGAGGTCAGTGCTCTACATCAGATTTCTCCTACCTCACAGCATCCAACCATGTATTTCTACAGCTTCCCCTCAAATATAACTAAGCTATCAGCCTCAAATTGACTATATGGTAATAAGCTTCACTTTTTAATCACTTTCTGAACAAAGAAATTTCTCCTAAGTTCCTTATTGGATTAATTAGTGTCTATCTCACATTCACAACCTCTAGTTCTAATTTATCAGTCAATACAGCCTCTCCACATCTACCTTATTAAACCCTCCCACAATCCTAAAGAATTTCATCAAGCTACCCTTAGTTTTCTCTTCGCTGACTAAAAGAGCTATTGCATAGCCTATCTATTCTGACAAGTATAACATTGCAGGTGTGGTATCATTCTAGTAAATCTAAAGCTGGTGGGTGGTCGAAAATAGATGTGTAGTAAGGAGACAATTGTAATGCTTTCATCGGATTCAAATACACAAATTTGGAGCAGGAGTAGACCACATATTCCTCTGAGGCAAAAGTGAGGACTGCAGATGCTGGAGATCAGAGTCAAGATTAGAGTGGTGCTGGAAATGCACAGTAGGTCAGGCAGTATCTGATGCTGCCTGACCTACTGTGCTTTTCCAGCACCACTCTAATCTTGACACATATTCCTCTGAACCTGTTTCACCTCTAAGTAAGATCATGGCTGATCTGATGATTCCACATTCTTGCCTTTCACACAGTATCTACCTACTGCTGTCGTATGAATAGACAAGGACTCTGCTTCCACTCCCTTTTCAGGAAGAAAGTTCCAAAGACTGACCAGCTTGTGAGAAGAAAATTCTCCCTTATATTTTCAATCCCCCTCAAAATGATAACATTCTATTTCCTAGTTGTTTGCTTACCCACATTTTAACCTTTTACAAACCATGAACTAGGGACGTTCAGGTCTCTCTATATCTTAGAGCTCTGCAGTCTCTTGTCATTTAGATAATATGGTTCTTTTTTCCCTGCCTGCCAAAATGGACAATTTTACATTCTTCCATATTATACTCCATTTGCCAAACGTTTGCCCACTCATTTAACCTATCTACATCTTTCGGTATCTTCCTTATATCCTCTATGCAACTTATGTTCCTACTGATCTTGATATCATTAAATTTGGCAACCATACCTTTGATCCATGCATCTAGGTTATTTATTAAATTGAAAAAGTTGAAGTTGCAACACTGATCTTTATGGCAAATCACTAAAAATGAAAGAGTTGTTTCAAATTAACTTGTCACTGTTCTATGCATTGCAATATGCTAACGCCACATTGTTAGCTTTTATGTGCCACAATAATTTTTCTGGAGGTACGCAATCAAACAATTTCTGGAAATTTAAGGACAGAACATCCACTAGTTTCCCTCTACCAATAACATGTAATATTTCTTCAAATAATTCCAATAAGTTGTTAAAACATGATTTTCCATTCATGAAAACAACTGGATTCGCCATACAAATGCAATGCCTGCAAAGGCATAGGTTTAAGGTGAGAGAGGAAAGATTTAAAAGGGGCAACTTTTTCACACAGAGGAAGGTGCATGTATGGAATAGCTGCCAGAGGAACAGGAGGAGGCTGGGACATTTAAAAGGCATCTGGATAGTTACATGAATAGGAAGGGTTTCGAGGGATATGGATCAAGTGCTGGCAAATGGGACTAGATTAATTTAAAATATCTGGTCAGCATGGACGAGTTGGATCGAAGGGTCTGGTTCCGTGGTTGTACATCTCAATTGACTCTGTGACTCTAAGTGCAGCTTACAGGTCAGGAATTTTGCAGCAATTATTTCCTGCCTCGCCAAAGCCTGTCCACTATCTACGAGGCACAAGACAAGAATGTAATGAAATACTCCCCACTTCCCTGGATGATTGCAGCTCCAACAAGTAGCCTGACACCATTTAGGCCAAAGCAGCTTGGCTTTATTGACACCACATCCACAAGCACCCACTCCTTCTGCCACTGACATTCAATAGCAGCATTCATTGCAGAAATTCACCCAAGATCCTTGATTTGCTCAAGACAACATCTTCCACAATCAATTCCATCTAGAAGGTCAAGGGCAACAGATACATGGGAACAAAACACCTGAGAGTTCCCCTTCCAAGCCACTTTCAACCCTGACTTGAGAATATATCGCTGCTTGTTCATTGTTGCTGGGTCAAGATCCAGGTATTCCCTCCCTATTGGCATTGTGGGTCTACCTAAAGCACACGAACTGTAGCGATTCAAGAAGGCAGCTCACTTTCTCAAGGCAAACTAGGACAGGGGAATAAATGCTGGCCTGCCAATGATGTCCACGTCCCACAAAAGAATAAAAACAAACATTTGATTCTGCCTGATTACCTCAAACCTTTCAAAGTCCTGTCATAATGTTTTAATTATTGCTTCCAACACCTTCCCTCTCTCCCTCCCTTTTCGAATAAAGGAACTACAATTTCCATTTTCCAATCTAATGGGATTTTTCCTGAATTTAGGGAGTTTTGGAGATTCAAACCAACAACCAACTACCTCACTAGTCATTATCAGAAGTGTTATTACGTTCATGCTCATCAACTCAAACTCCCTCTACCAGCCGGAACATAGTTGGTACTTGTATTACAACAATCCAAATGCTCTCTTGACAGAGAACAGGTTGGGAGGCTGAAATCTATAAATCACTTGCTGTTTCCCACTTCTTAACTAGAGAACTTCCCATACTCACCATAGTATTTTTAAAGATAGTCAAAGCACAGGCAAAAAGCGAAAAGGTATATTTCATACATTTAATTCAGTAAAATGTAGTAGTTTCACTTCTTTGTTTAAATGTGAACAGTCAAAACACAATGCAATCTGCTGGCGGCATTTTTATTGGAACAGACCTAACAAAACTTTCTGTCCTAGCCTGCCCAGAGCAAAGTCACAGCAATCAATACACTGAGTAATATTTTGACAAAATCTTCCCTACTGTTCAACAAGCACCTTGTGGTGAAGATCACAGAGGCTGCCAAAGGAACTGAGGTATGAACTGCTGTCTGTTCAGTCAATGTGAGTCAAAGCCAGTCCTCTTGATCCTGTGATAAAACATTCTCCGATATTGCCGATAAAATTATAATCCATTCAAATACTGAAAGCAAATAAATTAAAACCACTTTCTATAAATATAAACAAATACTGCTATGATTAATATTGTCAGGTTATGTTGAATCTTAAGCAGCAAATCTGCATATGCTTAAGAAACCAAAGACATGACAAGACTAGTGGAAATTTAAAAAATAATAGATTTAATAACAGTAACAATAGGCCCAGCAGATAATTCAATGTATATGGTCAGCTTTATATTCAAATTCAGTACTTTGCACAGAGTTGATTTCTACTTTACAAAAGCAGATACACAGACACTGTAGAAAGTGTAATGGAGATTAACAAAGGCTATACTAAAACTGAAGAGGTTACAACTAATTGGTAACAGGCTCTTATTTAGAATAGAGAAGGCTGAGGAGTAATATTATTGAAATATCTGTAATGAAGTAGCAGTTTGATAGGGTCACTTAAATAAAATTTTATATTTGCGGGAAGATTAAAACTACGGTTTGTAAATATAACAGTCACTTGGAAATTCAAAGAATGCAAGAGAATTTGTTTTTAAATCCAGAAACTGCTTAGAATAGCTCTTTTAATAAATGTGAGTATCCTTTATGTGAGTTTAATGCTTCTCTCCAAGTTTGAAAATAATAATTCACTGCCACTCCCTACTTCTTGTCTCTTAGATACGCTTATAACCAAAATGATATTGTATCTTTAATCCCAGAATAATGAGGGTTTAAAGGTTAAGCATAGAACTTCAAAAAATATTGACAACTCGATAAATGACAAATGAAATTCAACATGGAGAAGTGTGAAGTGACACATTTTCGTGGACAGAACATGCAGCAACGATATAAAATAAAAATAAATTCAAAGGTATGGAGGAGCAGACAGATCTAGATGCATATGTGCACAAGTCATTAAAGGTGGTAGGACAGATGGAGAGCACGGTTAAGAGGATTCATCAACAGTAGCACAGAATACAACAGCAGGGAAGTAATGCTGAAGTTGTATAAGACAGTTGTTAAAACTTCAGCTAGGGTACCATGTACAGTTTTGGTCACCATAATTTAAGGAGGACACAAATGTATTGCATGGAATGCATGAGAGTCTTAAAAAGATTAATTCCAGGGATTAGAAACTTGAATGATGGAGCTAGATCAGTGAAGTTGCGACTGTTTTCCTTATAGAGGAGAAGATTGAGAGGAGATCTGATAAGTTTGCAAAATCAAGAGCACTCTAGATAGAGAAGCCAGGGAGAAACTGTACCTGCTTATAAATGGATAAAGAATGAGTGTAAAGTTGAAAGAGATTTGCAAAATATTTAAGTGTGATATGAGAAAAAACTTTTGCATAATATGAGAGGTTTGCTTTTGATTCAGGTTCAATTGTGGCATTCAAAAGACACTGGATACTGCAAAGGTTATGGACAATGAATACTGGAAAAGCTGTGAGCTCTGACAATATTCCAGTAGTACTACTGAAGACCTGTGCTCCAGAACTGGCTCTGCCTGCAGTAGCTGCTCCAGTGCAGCAAAAACACAGGCATCAACCTGACAATATGGAAAATTGCCCAGGTTGTATTGCGTATTGAATACCCAAAATGAAAATCAAATTCAAGTTAGTTAATTATTGACCCAATCCGTCTATTCAAGCATGGTGATGGAAAGTGTCATTGACAGTAATATCAAGCAGCATTCACTAAACAAGAACCTGCTCACCTATATGCAGTTGGTGCTCTGCCAGGTCACTCAGCTCCTGACCTCATTATAGCATTGGTTCAAACATGGACGTAACAGCTGAACTCAGAAATCAGTGAAGAATTACTGTGTTGACATCAAGACAGCATTGGACCAAGTGTGACATTAATGATTCTTAGCAAAACTAATGTCAATGGGAATCAGGGAAAAATTCGCTTCCAGTGGAAGTCACACCTAGCACAAACAAAGACGGTTATGGTTTTTGGAAGTCAATTGCTTCAGTCCCAACTGTCTGCGGTTGCTTTGTCAGTGAAGTCCTGTCCATCATAAGGGCAAGAGTGCTGAAATTCATTGATGATTGCACAATGTTCAGAAGCATTTGCGACTCATCAGATGCCAAAACAGTCTATGTATATTTCCAGAAAGACCTAGACAACATTCAGGACTAGGCTGACAAGTGGCAAGTTACATTTGCAACAGACAAGTAGCAAACAATATCCTCCTCCATCAAAAGAGCATATAACAGTCTCAACTTGACATTGAATGGAATTACCATCATTGAACCATCCATTACTTACATCCTGGTGGTTACTATTGACCAACTGAATTAGCCATGTAAATATTGTGGCTACAACAGCAAGTCAGAGTCCAGGAATTCTGCAGCAAGTGTCTTAACTAACTCCCTAAAATCTATCCAAGACTCAAGTCAGGAGTACGATGGAATACACTCCATTTTCCTGGATGAGTGCAGCTCCAACAGTACTCAAGAAGTTTGACACCCATGAAGACAAAGCAATCTTGATTAACAACCCACCCATCCACCCACCCACCATCTTAAACATTTATTCACTTCACCAGTGAAGTAATGGAGCAATGGCAGCAGTGTACACCATTGATAGATGACAATAACTGACCATTGCTTTTCTGATAGAACCTTGCAAACCTGAAACTTCTACCACCTAGAAACTAGAGAGAGTAGTAGGGGCATGGAATGCACTGCCTGCAACTGTAGTAGACTCACCAGCTTTATATCGATGAAAATGGAATATTGTAAGATTGATATGCTTCAGATTGGTTCCACAGGTTGGCGTAACATCGAGGGCCAAAAGGCCGAGACTGTGCTCGAATGTTCAATGTTCTAGAAGGGCTGCAGATGGTGGGAACACGACCACTTGCAAATTCCCCACCAACCTACACACCTACCTGACTTGGAACTTTATTGATGCTCATCTGTTACTGGGTCAAATCTGAGAACTCCCTTCCCAAATGCACTGTGGGTGTAACTATTAGACACTTAATGAAGATTGAGGAAAGCAGCTCACCCCCACCTACTCAAGAATAATTAGGGATAGGCAATAAATATTGTCCTAGCCAATGACACCAACACAACATGAACTTTTCAAAAAAAAAAGGCAACCAAAGAAAAGAAATACATAAAGATCAAGAGAGAGATAGGAAGATGAAGCAAGAGAGATAAATAATGAGAGAGAGCTAAGAGAATACAAGAAAGGACCATTCAGGGCTTTGAACCAATCTACCCTTTAATTAGATCATGGTTGATCCATACCTTAACTGAACTGACACTTTTAATTGCTCCTAATACCACAGTATTCTTATCAAACAAAAACGTATCTATTTTCATTTTGAAGTTTTATTAAATTGAACCTGCAGCTGCAACAGCTGGTGTGTGTTTTCCTAACCTTTATGAAAATATGGTTCTTGACATGATTACTGAAACTATTTTTAAGGCTTTAGTTCATTGTTCTGGACTTCGCTATTTAAGACAAAAGAGATATTGCAGAATCACACAGGAGATGGTAATTCAATCTGTTGGGTCTGTGCACACTCTTTGAATGAGCAATCTGGTCACATACCCTTTCCCTCATTAACTGTGCCACTTTTTCTTTTGCAGATATTAACCCAATTCCATCTTGACTACTTCAATCAATCATAACATTACCACCGCACACTCAGACTGTGCACTCTGGCAATCCAATACAGTCAACCACTCGTTGCATGAACAAGATTTTCTTCATGCCATTATCTTAATCTGCATCCTCTTGTTCTCAACCATTTCAGCGATGAGAACCATTTTCCCCCCACCTTTGCCTCGGTCCCTCCTGGTTTTGAATACCTGCATCAAATCTCCCTTCAACCTTCTTTTCTCCAAGGAATACAGACCCCCTTTTGCCAATCTGTGCAGCAGAGGTTCCTCATTCCTGGAATCGTTCTTGTGAATTTTTTCTGCATTCTCTCCAAATATTCATAGAAGGATATATATACACAAAACAATGCTTGTGTGCATCTGCATCCTCCAAGTGCAACATTAATCTCTGCTGCTCCTTCTGTTTCTGCTTTGGTTGTGTCGGCAGAGACTAAAATCCGTATTCCATCAATACCTTTTTATGAAACATGGTTACCAACATGATAATGACCAGGTAATCTGTTTTTGTGATGTTAATTCTAGATCTAGCAGCCCCAATGGCATTTTTAACAGATTACGATATGTTACAGATGACAATTCTATGCTTAAGGCTAAGTATGTGCTGTGGTGGCTTCATTGCCTCTAGAATTACTATCAGGCGGATTAAACTGGATAGGTGTCATGGAAGATGGGATGGAGGCGGTGGAGTGTGAAATGAAGAATCAGACAGTATCTATGACCATTATTCAGTATTCATTACTTTACAGAGGACAACTAAAAGGCAGTATTATAAATAAAGTCCTTTTTTGTATTTTCCGTCAAAGAAAAAATGATTGGCCATTAACTGATTGAGCAATTCAGCCAAGTCCACAATGGTCAACAGCTGGACGTAGTTTAACAGATGTACAAGAAGAACAGTCACTGCATCAGTTATTGAAGGGCTAGAAATACCTGAGAGATTGTGCTCCAGTGGGCAATCAGCATCAGAGGTGGTGGTAAAACAGTCAAAAATAATGAAATGTTTATGTTTAATTCACTGGATTTTATTTAAGTGCACTTGTAAGATGGCAACTAAACCTCAAAAGACGAATATAATAAAGCAGGCAACAGATCATAGAGCTATGTCAAATAAAGTCATAGTCTGTCATCCAAATCAGCGGGTGGCAGCAGTGACAACAAAGCTGAGCAGACCATGCAAGCTGGAGCTGGATGCACAGAGCGCAGCTCAACGTAAATAAACACAGAGGGAATGTTATCACCTGGCAGCAGTTTTTGAAGATTAAATTCTTTCCTCAGCAACTTGAAACAAGTTAATCTGCTTCTGATTACTGGAGTTGATTGAGCAATTTGCTTCAAAAATATCTGAGCTGTGCATTGCAAACAAAACTGATGCAGTATTTAAAAAGTCAGAGGTACAGTTAAAAATAAACCTGGCAAGGTTATTTCCACATTCTGATAAATTACTGCTAATCGTATCACTGGAGCAAATAGAGGCTGACATCACTACCCTCTTGTTATTTACTGATTGTTTCTCCTTCCCAACTACAAACCCGTCCTCCACCCATTGAAGTAAATGAAGAGAAAACATCTCAGAAAAGATAGAGTTACTAAATAAATCTTCTCAAATTGATATTGTTCCAGCTGACTGTTCATCTGATTTTCAATCTGTTCAAAGACCAGTGACTTTAGGTTGGGGGGTGAAGACAGAGAGTTAGGACTGTTTTGTTTATTTCACAGGAGATAAAAGGATAACTTAATGGAAGTGTTTCAAATTATAAAGGGTTGCTGCATAATTGGGAGTTTTCAATTATTTAAAGATCTAGGAAAAAGGAACATAAAATGCAGTATATAAGAAAATAATTGGAATAATATACAGGAAAACCCAGAGGGTTGTACAGCAATGGAAAACGTGGAATTGAGGATTAGAACTCAATTTAAAACCAGATTAGCCAGGTAGTCAAAGGAAAGAGCAACACAGCAGGAGATGGAACATGGAAACAGAACTAATGTGCATTTCTGAAGACAACAAACATCAACATTTTTTTTATTCACTTGAGAGCTGTGGGCATTGCTGGCTGCATAGCATTTATTGCCTGTCCCTGGTTGCCATTGAGAAAGGCTAATTAGGTTGACCAGGGAATATATGTGCTGGCATCTCAAACAATACCATTCACTTCTGAAGGAATAAAGTCTCTTCTGTTTCAGTTGTAACCATCCCTCAGGAAACGAACACTGACATTTTGTCCCAAAATCTAGATTTCTGTAACCCAATAAATTCCCATATTCTAGATTTCATGAAATAATCAAGATCATGCAAAGCACTGCTGTCTTTGTTCTAACTTGCATCCCACCTTTGCTCTTTGACCTAAACTGACCATGAGGCATAACCAGTAATGGCATACATCCAAGTTGGCTTGGTGTTCCATTTTGAGGAGAACTGGATGCTCTCATGCATTTTTTCTCGTTGCCATTTTAGGTGAAGTAGATGTTGGGTGTGGGAGCTACAAATTGTAAAATCTGACATGGAGGTGGAAGATGAGAGGAAAGAATCAGCAATTAAGATTTAACATCCTGACTCGTCATGTGGTCAAGCTCAGCCATTTGTGAGATGTTGCTGAGAAAAAGGATCTCAGGCTCTTCTTCCCAAATGCCAATCTCAAGGTATATTTAAATTAAAATCTATGATCAAGACAATATCTGACTGACAATTGGGAATGCTTCTACATTTTTTTTCACATTCATTCTATCCATTTTTCTGTTGCTCCAGACAATGAGAACTTTTAAACTATAGCCAAGAAGTTACATGTGAAACTGACCCCTAAAAGGGAAACAATTCAGCATTGGACTATAAACGTCAAAAATATAAATACATCTGATGACTCTGAGGTTGGGCAGGAAGGCATGAAGAGGTGGTTGTTCAGGCTTGGGGTCATGAATCCCACCATCTAGCTATTTTAATGTCCTGCAACAACACAACAGAATTTCAATCTTGAAATCTATCACCCATTTCTTAATGATAATAAAAAAAAACTTCTTTAAAGAGAACCTATATCAAACTTAAAACAAAGGTTGCAGAACAGTCTTTTGACATAGAGTCATAGAGATGGACAGCATGGAAACAGACCCTTCGGTCCAACCTGTCCATGCCAACCAGATATCTAGTCCCACCTGCCAGCACCCAACCCATATCCCTTCAAACCCTTCCTATTCATTTACCCATTCAAATACCTTTTAAATGTTGCAATTGTACTAGCCTCCACCACTTCCTTTGGCAGCTCATTCCACACACATACTACCCTCTGTGAGAAAAAGTTGTCCCTTAGGTCTCTTTTCTATGCCCTCTAGTTCTGGACTCCCCCCACCCCAGGGAAAAGACTTTGTCTAGTTATCCTATCCATGCCCCTCATGATTTTATAAACCTCTATAAAGTCACCCCTCAGCCTTCGACGCTCCAGGGAAAACAGCCCCAGCCTGTTCCGCCTCCCCCTCTAGCTCAAATCCTCCAACCCTGGCAACATCCTTGTAAATCTTTTCTGAACCCTTTCAAGTTTCACAACATCATTCTGATAGTTAGAGATTATAAAATTAAAAACAGTCCAATTATTTTGGGATTGAGCAAGACGTATAATTACCTTAATAACAAAAAGTCCTCAATTATTCTCCATGGGACCTTGTGGCGCAGTGATAATGCTCTTATCTCTGTGCCAGAAGGTCCAGAAACAAGAGAAGCAAAGATTTCAATAAAACTAATGGCTTAAAAATACACCTGTGATGCCAAAGGTTCCTGAAAACGAACACGACATTACTATTAACCTTGCAACATTATATCTTGCACAAAGTGCTGCCTAACAGAAAAATAAAAACCTATAAATTAGTTATCAACTTGTCTTTGTCATGTCTCACAGCTGCTACTTATAGGAGGATCAATCCTCACTGGCTTTTCACTGCCTCAGTATTGATCAACAGCTCCCAACATCTGCTTGACTCTGCCAGAACACAGTAAATGCCCAGCATTACATTGTTGTGTTTTTGCATGAAGTTACTGACCACCTGTTTTACTTTCTTCAGCTGACCTTGTACCTTGCTCACTCAATGGACCAGTTTAAGGGATTGTGTCAACTATGCCGATATATACTTAAGGTTTTTCTCTCTCTCAACAGCTCTAGAACTGTAGTTTTACACATGTAAAACAGCCAATGTGAAAGTGAAACCTCAAATTCCTCCTTCCTCATTTGAATCTAGTGTGTTGTTTAAAAAGACTGAAACCTTCAATTAGATACCAGCCTGTAATTTACTCACTGGTGTCTGCTGCTCCAGATATAAATTTTATGCAAATTCCAGACTTCAGTCAATAATTTTTCATTGATCAAAAAATTCCTAGAATGCCATAATCTATGACAAACATTATGAATTAAGCTATCCCTGATCTTCCCTTATGAAAGAAAAAAAAAGGCAAGTAATTTGGATATGAATTGAAAGCAATGAAGAATCAAAGGCCTTCAACAGTGACACAGCACAACCAATAACTGACTTCCATTTGCATTTATGAATTAATTGAGCATAACAATAATGACATGGCCAAGTCATAGAATTCTGATTCCTTCAGTATACTGAACTTGATGTTTTGGAAAATATTTTGTATGAATCTTGGGCACAGTTGGAAAACGTAAATGCACTTCAACTATGCTAACCATTTCAGTCTGACACGGAATCTAAATAATTTGCTTTATTACTTTCTCCCATCATGGCATGACAGCTGTCATGCGTCATATACCCCATGCTCACTTCATACACAAAATTGAAAACAATAAACAAGTACTTTGATGGATTTTGGATTAGAATCAAAAACATTAAGTGCAGAGATTTTATTTTAATAAAAATGTCCTCAACTCAAAAATTTACATAATGGGTGGGGAGAAAAGTAGCAGATATCAGTGAAGTTTGAAATCACCACTGACCAGACTGGGAACAAGATGATAAATCAATTTTGCCTAATGTCAGCAAGGTTATTGATAAGATGATAGAAATGTTTGAAGAATGTATGTATGAAGGAATAAATCAGTGACATGATAATTTTTTGGCAAATTCAACGGTGTAAAACAAGATCAATGATACTGTATGGCTTCAAAATATACTGGGTCATTGACTATGTAATGTGCAGACATTTAATCTCTAGGAGAAAAAGAATATTCTGAAATAGTATCCAGTAAAATTTGTGTCAAAAAAATTCAGAAAAAAATTGCATAATGCATTCTGAAGCAAATTAGAAGGCCCTTTTGTTTGATAAACCAATCTGTGGCAAGTTAATTAGTTTTCGGTGAGCTCACAGTTAGAATGCTGTAAACATTTGCCATATCTTTGGCATCAGGGTATGTCAGGTTGCCCAAGGATGAGTGAGAAGTTCCACTTGGGTGATTATTAATAGAACATGCATTCCATGGTTCAAAAGCCCACCAAAGGGCTCAGTAATGAACAGCAATATTTGGCTGAGGTAGTAACCATAAACCCAGTGTGAACCAGAGCCTTCATGAGTTAAAGAACTGAGGTAGATAAGATGCATTTTGTGGCACCACAATTGTTGATATCAGAAATATGTGCTCTGAGCCTGTAAGAAATGTAAATGCTTATTTTTATATGCGACAGAGAAGTACTCTCCTCTTAAAATGATAATGTATGATCCATGCTGGAAAACCCACCAATGTGAATGTCAGATCAAAATGGTGAGGGCTCTGTGGCAGACAGAATCAAAGAATTAAAGATTTGTAGAGTACAACAGGAGTCCATTCAGCCTTGTGAGATTACACAGGCTCTTTGCTAGAGCTATTGAAGTAGTTGGACTTTTTAGAAACTTCAAATTTAATAAAATCATTTGTATTTTGGAGCAAGATATTCCAAAATAAACAGTGATTTACAAGTGTCATGGTTATTTCTTTTGTGGTTTAAGTGGTTTAAGATTATTTCATCACACTCTTACCTTGTGCCTTATAGGTGGTTTTCAGACTTTGTGTGGTCAGAAGGTAAGTTACTTGCTGTGGAATTCTTAGCACCTCTGATTTATTCTTGCAGCCACAGTATTTATTTGGCTAGTTCAGTTCAGCTTCCAGTCAATGGTAACCTCAGGGTATTGATGATACAAGATTCAGCGGTGGCGTTGAGATAATGGGGACCTCAGTAGAAGACTGAGATAGTTACCCATTCAACCCTTGGGGCAAAAAGTTGTTTGAAAATTCTTCAGCTTCATCTTTTGCACTGACATGTTGTGCTTCCCCACCATTGAGAATGGGGATATTTGTAGAATGTCCTCCTTTGCTTAATGCTCACCAGCATTCAAGACATTTAATACAGAAGGTCTTCAGAGCTTTGATGTGATAAGTTGGTTGATGGTTCATTTAGCTCTGTCCATCTTACAATTAAATAACTGGGAAGACATCAAGTTTAAGTGACTAACATATAACAGTACTTGTGAAATGATACAGAGTTAATACTTTAGATCTTTCAACAAAACAGGGTCATCAACTTGAAATGTTAAGTGTCTCTCTCCCCACACACGCTGCCTGATTTTCCAGCACTTTTTGCTTTTATTGTCAGCATCCGCAATGCTTTGCTTTCGTAGTTTTACTGTCTGGTGCAATGAACATAGATAAAGGAATCCATCTAATTACACTACAGAAAGATAGGGGTCAAAAAATTCCTTGTTGCAAAGGCAGGAAGCCTTACTTTAGAGAAGTGGCTTTGTAGTAAATAACTGCACTGCTTTTAAATGATGGCAAATAGAGTATAATGTAGGAAATTGCAATATTGTTCATTTTCGAAGACAGGACAATAGACTAGAACATTAATGAAATGCAAAAAAACTGCAGAAAGCTGCAAAACAAAGGGACCACAGGGTACTTGTGTATGAAACACAAAAGTGCAGCAGGTAATCAGAAAGGCTAACAGAATGTTGGTCCTTATTTCAAGGGAGTTGGAGTATAAGAGGAGGGAAGTCTTACTGCAACGGTACAACTTGCTGGTTAAACCATATGTGGAGTACTGTGAGCAGTCTTTCTTATTTAAGGAAAAATATCATTTCATCGGAGGCAGTTCAGAGATGGTTCATTTGGATGATTCCTGGTGTGGAGGGATGGTCTTATGAGCAAAGATTAAACAGGTTGGACTTCTTCTCGCTGGAGTTTAGAAGAATGAGAGATGATCTCCTTGAAACATACAGGATTCTTAAAGGGCTTGACTGGGTAAATGCTGAATGATCGCCTCATGAGAGGGTCTAGCACCAGAGGGCATAGTCTCAGAATAAAGGCCTGCCTATTTAAGACTGAGAAAAGGATAGATTTATCTTTTTGGGGGTTGAGTCACTTTGGAACTCTCTGCCACAGAGAGCTCTTGGTATGTTTAAGAGTTCTGTGTATATTTAAGGCTGAGACAGGTTCTTTATTGATAGGAGAACCAAAGACTTATGGGGAAAGCGCAGCAATTGGACGTGAGGAATGTCGGATCATGATCCTATTGAATGGCAGATCATGCTCAAAGGGCTGAATCTACTCTTGTTCCTATTTCTTACGGTCTTATATCACAACTTACTGTAAAATGTGATTTTCTCTCATGTTGGCTCTGGTTTCTTTTCTCAATCACCTTAAATCTGTTCCCCCTGGTTACTAACCTTACTGGCACTGAAATTTTGAACACCTTTATAAAATCTCCCCTGACCCTTCTCTTCTCAAAGAGAATTTGAAGGAGTGTGTTTACTATTGTCCAGAAGTCTGCTCACAATCACTGACTGGGTTCATGAATGAAAAATAACCAGTTGGCTGAGCTAGTAACCGTAAAACCATAATGCCATCAGCCACTAGCAACGTAAGGAAAAATGATGGCAAACTGGCAGGAAAGACAGAGACAGGTAAGATAATCAAATCACGCATGAAGGCAACAATCACAAAGTGAACCCTGAACCAAAGGAAGTGACTAACCATTTTTAAATGCCATAGAAAAATATTTTGCTCTTAATCATCATAAGTGAATATATCAATGGATTCTGGAAGTGACGTGTGGGAGGCAGCAACTAAAGCTGGAAAGGGTTGTGTGTGCAAAGGGAATTGACAATTTTAATGGCCGGTCACGGAGCATAATTGGAGATTAAATTAGAGTCGCTGGTGGAATTCTCTGCTGGCTGCTTATGATCGAACTGATTGGCTATGAAGTATCACAGATCTGTGAAGGAAAAACTGTGAAGGGAAAAGAATAAAATGTACATGAAGCTTCCCTTGCTGAAATCATTTAAAATATTGCACACATCAAACAAAAATCACATGGCTGTTTTAATTCTTCAACATATCCCTTTCAATTATAACCACTGCAAACCCAACTACAAATGGTGTACAGTAGTTGAAAGAAGAAATAATTATCTCTTTCTAAGATGATTTTCTTGCTCAATTATCCACTAATTCCAGACCCGTTAGCAATTTATTTTCTTGTGAAAGAGAATTGCTGTTTTTCACAGGCATGTAGTCGAAAATGTCAGCAGTTGATTCCACCAAATTCCCAATGCTATATTTGGCAGTTTTCCCAAAGTCAAAAATAAAGGGACAGCTAATGATAGGCAGAGCTTGTCTTCAATCTGTTTCCCCATATCTAAATGCAGTTTGCCTGTATCACCAGATTATCAGTGGTTGAAAATTCCAGATTGATCTGACTTCATTGGGATGATATCAACTTGCATTCATATAATGATCTGAAAGCAGTCATACATCCCAAGATGCATGGATACATGGGCTCTGCATCTCTTGGCTAGAGAGGAAGAGCTATCTACTGGTGCCTGCTGACAAGGTTTTACGAATACATAGGAATATAAGGGTGCAGACTCACTGTAAGCCATTCTTTATGTCCCTTCAACCTTATCAGTCAAAATTTCAGCCAAAGTTCCAGAACATTCATTGCCCAGGTCAAGGAGTGGTGGTAGTACTTAAGGAACTAGTTGTGCCTTCAGAAGGGGAAGGAAGAAAACTGAAAATATAAATTAACATATTTAAATGAAAGAGATCCGAAGCTGAGTTTCAAAATATCCTTGGTTTTATAGTAGTCACTGGGGTACATGATTTGATAGATCTATGAATAAATTAATATAAATGCTTTCTTAATTATTTATTAAGTAATACTTCTCCTTGACTTTGATGCCATATTTTCTGAACTTCAATTGCAAGAGTGTCAGTAAGTTAACTCACTCAAATGAGTGGTGTTGAATGAAGGGTTATTAATAAATCCACACAGGAACACTTCTTCAAATAAAGAATGATGAGGAAAAAATATGTACACCCCAATGGTAGATGAG
This sequence comes from Chiloscyllium plagiosum, assembly GCF_037043375.1. NCBI lineage: Eukaryota > Metazoa > Chordata > Chondrichthyes > Orectolobiformes > Hemiscylliidae > Chiloscyllium > Chiloscyllium plagiosum. The sequence continues at coordinate 20,150,166 of NW_028270161.1, read as the reverse complement.
GAGGAGAATGCACAGGGATGAAGGTATAGGAGAGTCCATGAGGTGGGGAGAGGGAAAGAAAGGTTCACTTTGGGCAGTTGAGAGAACAAGCAAGCAAAGGACAAGATAGGGAGGAGGCCATGGATGGTTGGGGGGGCAAGGTAAAGCGGAAAGTGGATATGAGAGGTAGGAAAAGGGAAGGGCGAGAAGGGAGGAAAGGGGGAGGATGAGTTGTGAAGGAAACAGAAGGTGCTAGGAAAGGGAAAAAGTAGGATGGGGATGGGATGAGAAAGGGGAGTTTGGGGTAGGGAAGGAAAGGGTAAGGTTTGGGGGAAAGGAAAGGGTCAGGTGTGGGGGGGGGGGGAAGGAGGGAAAAGAAAGCATAAGGTGTCAAGCAGAAGGGGTGCGAGAGGTCAAGGAGAGGGATGCATGGGAGTCAATGTGAAAGGGGCCTGTGGATGGCTAGGTAAAGAGGGCACAAGATGGTCAGGGAATTGGGGCTCGAGGGGGAATTGGAATTGGGTGCCAGATAGCAAGGAAAACAAGGCATCATGGAAATAGAACAGTGAAGTGCAATCAACAGCAAATACTTCTCTTTCATACTGAGAATATTTGCTCTTTCCAATGCCTGGATTGAACACAGATTATTTTATTGAAGCAGGAAAATTTAAATTTAAATTTGGGCTTCTTTGTGAGCAGCCATTTACTGCTCTGCATGATCTGTTTCAAGCCCATTACCACTTTAAAAGGTGTTGCAGAGTTCTTGCAGATGGCATAATTTCATATGTTTGAAGATGTATGAACTGTTACGGACAATGAGAGATGGTACTAAACAGCAGCGGTTACCAGAAAGGAGCCTTAAAAACAAAATCCAAGTTAAGGGTTATGCATAATATGAGACATGATGGGAAAAGGAGGTGGGATGATAAGAAACAGGAGAAGGAGGCCATTCAGCTCTTCATTTAATGTAATTACTGTTAATCTTCTACCTTAATTCCATCTACGTTCAATACCACCTATATCCGGAATGGTTAATATTTAGAGATCTATCAATCTTTTTAACATGTTCAGCCATTTATCATCCACAATCCTCCAGGATTTTGACCCAGTGACAGTGAAGAAATGGTGATAGATTTCCAAGTCAGGATGGAGAGTGTCTTAGAAGGGGAACTTGCAGGTGGTATTCCAATGTAACTATGCTCTTATCCTTCGAGATGGAAATGGTTGTAGGTCTGCAAAGTGGTGTCTAAGGATCTTTGGTGAACTTTTGCAGTGTGTTCCCCTGTCTTATCTGCTAGGCATCCTTTCCAATTGACTCTGGCCAGCTTATTTAAAACTAAAATGGAAAAATTAAGTTGGTAGTAGTAGTAGCCTGGATGAGTCGTTCATAGAACATTAGTTTTAATGAACTGGGATACTAGGCCTGGGGATTAGATCAACAGAAACGCGATGGCAGACATTTAAGTGAATATTTTAGAATACTCAGATAAATATATTCATATTGCAAAGAAAAATACTCAAGAGAGGACACATCATCTCTGGTCAACTAAAGAAATTAAGGAAATCATCAAAATTAAAGAAAAAAAACATATAACTACATGGCAGATTAGATGATTGGTCAGAATATAAAGAATAACTAAAAATACTGATGCAAACTAATTATTCCAAATGTCCATCATTTCTTTATTTTCATTGACAATATCAATAATTTGGTTTCTGGGAGCCTTTACGACAACAGACAATCATGGTTTTCCTTACAGAATTGCAAAATTCCTGTGTGCTGACTCTGATAGGTCTTGCAAATTTATTTTTTCAGCTTCTTTGTGGCTCTTATTATCTGTTTTGTCATCCACAACTATCCTTTGTATTCTCTCATTTGCCAGGATCTGTGTATTCTATGTATTTTTAATTTTTATTTAACATTTGGGTAGTCTCATCTTTTTGATGATTCATGCTTTTTTTTAGGATAGGGTTGTTTTTACTTAGGGATATATACTGATCAAATATCATATTAAATTATTTTTCTGAACATCACCTGTTGACCTTATTAATGTAGCTATTAATACACATGCCCAGTCTACTGTTGTCATTAAATCTAATATAACTTGCCCCCTTCTTAGAATTGGGGCGATGTTCCCCAATATCTTCCACACTTTGGTCAGGTTTAAGAGAAGAGGAGGAGGAGGAGAAAAGGGAAAGTGAAATCTATGAGAGCAAGTGACAGGATGAGAAAGCTGGAGAGATCTGGAGGAGGATGTGTTTGAAAGGTCGAGGGGCAGGAATGGACTCAGGGCTCTGCAATGGCCATTACTGCCTTGGAGCTCATAACGCCAAAATTTCAGCCTGCAAACCCCATTATGGTCCTGACCCCCATTTTGGAAAGACTTGTTCTAGGAAATGCTGCTGCAGACAACCATTCTGGGCAGACTCCATAAAATCACTATCTTTCTCACATGTGCTACTGTGGATGTCCCAATCAATAAGAATGTTAAAATTCCTACATTAAAACTACTGTTTTTGTTCAATGCTTCGTCTAAGTTTTGCATTTGTGCCATGTATTACTTCACAGCTGTTGCCAGGGAATCAGTTACTTCTATTACAGTCTTAAATTATTTTCTATTCTAGTCACCCTGCTACACGAAGATTATTATTAAACTGAAAGGGGCGTAAAAAAGATTTACTAGGATGTGGCTGAGAATGGAAGGTTTAAGTTATAAGGAGAGGCTAGATTTTCTTCCCTGGAGTGTAGGAGGCCGAGGGCTGACCTTTTTGAGGTTTATAAAAACATAAAGCCATGGTCTTTTCCCCAGGGTAGGAAGTCCAAAACCACAGGGTTTGAAAGGGTTGAAGGTGAGAGGGGCAAGATTTAAAAGGGACCTTTTTCCACACAGGTGGTGCATAAATGGAATGAGCTGCCAGAGGAAGTAGCAAAGGTGGAACAATGAGAACATTAAGAGAGATTTGGATATGTATGGATATAAAAGGTCGAGGGGGATTTGGGCCTAATACTGTCAAATGGAACAAGTTGGGCCATAGGACCCGTTTGCATACTGTATGACTCTGTGATGCTACTTCTTTATTCTCTATTACGTCTTCAGTGAGTGCTTACCTCTTGGTGTATCATTATTTGTCACTGAAGTGATTTAATTCTTAATGACTAAAGCTAATCCTCTTCCTCTATTATTTATTTCTTGTAAACCTTAAAACCGGGTATGTTTAACTTCCTGTCCTGGCCATTTTGATGCCATGCATTAATAATAACCATGTCATACTCTCCAAGTTGAATTTTAATGAATAATTGGTTCACAATAATGGATTGCCAACAGTTCCTATGGCAACCCCCAAGAAACTGTAATATCAGTGGTCATGCACATACGTGAAATGAGCATAAAGCCTCTGACTTTGGTATGCAATCACATGGTATGGGTTTGAACCATAAAAAGCAGAAAGATGTTTGGTTATGTCAAGCAAGACATAACTCAGATGATATAATAGCTGTGATTGAGTGCCAAGAGTCCTATTCATGATCACCTTCCAGCGATTCCAATCAAAAGTGTGGATATTAGAACCAGTACAGAACAATTGTGAGCTATGAAGTCCAAAAAAATCAAACAGGCTATCAATGTTTACTAGTAACACTCGTATGAACATAGTTGAGGTACCAAAGAGCCACCAATGCCTGTGATTGGGTATGTACATCCCAGCTCGAGTCAAAGCCCTTAGGAGAGGGAGAAACTGGGAATTTTAAGAGTTGTGGCGGTGATGTAAATTGTAACATTAAAAAAATTAGCATTAGCAAAATTAGCTTTGTGTAACAGGAAGACAAAATCTCACCTGCTGAGCACTGGAAATAAGCTAGAATTTTGTTTTAAATTAACAGACCTATAAAAATCTAATGGAATTTTCTTCTTCCCTCAGTGCTAATTATTTTTAATGAGTGCATCCAACAGTGACACTGAAGTCATGGGGGTCGTGCAGCTTGGAAATGCAACTCTTCCTTTTGACAGACCATGTTTAACAGCAATGCAAAACGGCTTTACCTGCAGCACGATGGCTTGAACAAAGGGATCTTTGAAACAAACCCATCAACAACTACTAGACCTGAGCTTAGTGAAAGGTGGGACCGGACAAAAACGTACCCAAAATGATTTGGTGTCAACAATCAATGAAAACATTTCAATACAGATTTAAGATTTAATTAACTGTTCATTACAAATAGTATGAATAGTGCCAATCTATGATTTATGGACTCCCAACAACCGAGCCACCTAGGAAATGGAAATCCACTATTAGCTATATTAGGGGTTCAGATACATAGTTCTTTGGAAGTTGTGTCACAGGTCGACAGGGTGATTAACAAGCCATTTAGCACGCTTGCCTGGAGTATAGGAGATGGAATGTCATGTTGAGGTTGTACAGGATTCTTAAGAGTACTGTGTATAGTTCTGGTCACCATGCCATGAGAAGGCTATTAATAAATTAGAGAAGGTTCAGAAAAGATTTACCAGGATGTTGCCAGACAGGTGAGTTTGAATTATAACAAGAGACTGGATAGGCTGGAGCACATAAATTTGAGGGGTAACCATATAGAGATTTATAAAAACATGAGGGGCATTGTTTAAGGGAATAGCAAAGGTCTTTTCCCCAGGGTGGGGGAGTTCAAAACTAGGGAGCATATTTTAAAGGTAAGTGCAGAAAGATTTAAAAGGGACCCAAAGGGCAACGTTTTTGTACAGAAGATGGTATATATGCAGAATGAACTGCCAGAGGAAGTGGTAAATGCAAGTACAGTTACAACATTTAAAATACATTTGGACAGGAACGTGAGTGGGAAAGGTTTAGAGGGACATGGGCCAAACGCAGGCAAACAGGACTTGTTTAGTTTGGAAAACTTGGTTGTCATGGATCAGTTGGACTGAAGAATTGTTTCCGTGCTGTATGACTGTATGAAAAGTCAGTGCAGTTGGCTGATTGGCAATGCAGAATAACACCAACAACATGGGTTTAATTCTTGTACCAGTTGAAGTCCTGTCCTCACAACCTTGTACCTCACCTGAGACGTGGCGACCCTCAGGTTAAATCGTTGTGCTTCCCTACTGTCCTCTGGGACTATAGTGACTTTACTGAGGAAGCATTGGTCTAGTGGTATTATTACTAAACTACTAAGCCAGAGATGCAGGTGATGTTTTTGATACCTGGGTTTGAATCCCACCATGGCAGATGGTGAAGTTTGAATTAATTAAAGTATTTATTGGAATTTATGAGACCATGAAACTGTCGCCGATTATCAGGAAAAAACCCATCTGGTACACTAAAGTCCTTCAGGGAAGGAAACTGCAGTCCTTACCCGCTCTAGCATACATGTGACCCCAGACCTACAGCAGTATGGTTGACACTTAACTGCCTTTTGGGCAATTAGAGATGGGCAATAAATGCGGGCTTGTCTGGCGATGCTCACATCCCATGAATGAATATTTTAAAAATCCGCCTGGTCAATTATGCCATTGCTTATATGTTGCAAATTAAAAATGGTTTTAAGATGAATATATGGATTGGCTTTCCCTGCTCGCTGAATGGCTGTACAACCACACATGGCTGTCCAAATCAAACATGCCAGAGTTTTTCTGGTTTGATTCCCAGCCCACAGGATGTCTACTGTGACAGCACTTTGGGCATTATAATTAGACTCAGATGTATATTTGGATATGGAAAATGGCCTTGTTTCTGAATGTTAGTTCATATTGCCTGTCTTGTGTCTATCAGTTGCAGTTATGACATTCCCATGATTGCATAGCCCCTGACACACATTGTGGACAATGTTTATCAGAATAACGGATGAAGAGCCATCACCTCTATGAAAACATAGCTGAACAATGATAAACTTTCCATTTTACTAAATCTGAATTCTCAGGCACAGTGATGAAGGAAAAAGAAACAGAGACTTCTAACATTATGTACATTTCCTGCCTGTGCTTTCTCCGTGATTTCTTGAGGCTTCCTCAACCAGCAAGGGTCCTATATTGTTGGTCTCATGAGGTGGAAAGGTTTTCCCTCTGGTAGGTAGAAGCCTAATTGCAAGATTGGCTCTAATTAGTAGAAACATGTGCCTGGCCCACTGGGACCTCCAATAGTTGTGAAGCAGATCAAAGACTTCTGAGGCAAGTTGAAGAATTTGTTATGGCTGATACCCCTATACTCAACAGCTGGTGAACAACTTCAGATGAATTCACATTTTGACCCCAATTTGCTTTGAGACGAAATACCAGCTGGGATCCGTTCTGCACCTGGAGCTCACCTCATGATTGTAAGTTATACAAGACAAGTGCAGACAGCTGCTTGCTTTCCAAGTGAAATATGCCTTAGCTCCCTAATTTTCAAGTTTTGAGTAAGGGAAGATAATAATCAGAGAATGATATGCCACTATATTTATTAAAGTATAGCTCATTCAGTCCATTGCAAATTGACCCTGAAGAGGTAAGGATGGAAGAGGAAGTAAAGAAAGAAAAACAACAAACAAATCACTTTAAATCACTTGGGTGCAAGTCTCATTTTTTAAATCTTTCAGAGGTTCAGAGATTTCAGAGATCCAATCCATGAGGTCATATCCATTTTCTCAGTTCTGTTTCACGTAAGCGTCAATTTTGTTTTTGCCACCTAACAAAAATCAGCTAACTTGTTTGATCCCTATTAATTTTTCCAGCACCTGACATTCATTTTCATACAGATAAATCATTTAGGCAAGAGAATATCAATAAGTCTTGCGGGTTATAGACAACTGGATACAGTAACCAGCTCTAATGTTGGTAGCCAGGAAGGAAACACATTTCAATGTGGTCAAATTTAACTTCATACGTTTTTAAAAACATAACAGGAAATAAAATATATGCTTCACTAGGGACATTCCACGGACAGGTTGTGTGCAAAAATGTGGCTTTCAAGCTTTCTTTGGCCTGTGTCAGTCTTCTTTGCACATTTAGAATAAATTACTTTGGACCGATACTTAAAAGTTACTCCATGTGAGGGACTGGAAAGGATTACTTGAATTGGGAAACAGCTAGCTTCAAGAAATTAAAAAAAAATTCCACATTCAAACTGTGGAAAAAGCAAACATGAAATATTAGAAGAATCTTGAATCTGGAGTCTTCATATTTAGGTGTGTAGGGGTGCACAAAATTGCATTATCATATGCAAGCCACTCATTAACTCTTGCAAATCTATATCCAGTAAAGTGTGTGGTACCAAGAAAGTACAAGTAATGGATGATGCTGACTGCAGAGATGTCAGGTGCTCCTCACATTAAACAGGAAACAAGAAAGCAATGGTCAGCACCCTGGATATTCATCTTAAACAGCCAAGTACCCCCTTACAGAATGTCATTTTGCAGAGTTTCATGAATAGGTCACGTCTTTTTCAGGAGGACAAGAATAGGAAAATGGAAGAAAATGTTCTTCAAAACCAGGAGTCATGATTCTCAAAAACAACTAAAGACCAAAATAAGAGCACAGCTGCAGCAGCCTGGGAAAATTACGGAGCTGGAGCAGATCTCACTCATCAGACTTTAATGATCCTATAGTTGGACACTAATTACTAGCCTTTTTAAAAATATTTTCTTCTCACTGAGACACCAAACACACAGTATTTCAATGAGCATACTTTGAAACATCAATACAGCAAAATCTTATGCAGTAATTATAATTTTAAAAAGTACCAAATGCACAAACCTTCCTACTCCGATCAAGTACTTAATATTGAAGTAAAATTCCTAATGCACATTACACAAAAATCATATCAATTTCTAAAATTAGTTTCTGCCTGGAATCTAGTGTCTGTAACTAAATTAACAATTAAAAGTGGTAATCAGTGGTTTCAAGTAGGTAGGACTCTGCAGTGGAAACTACAAGAGCCAAGAAAATCTGGATATGTGGTGAACTGACTGACCCCAATCCACTGCAATTGGACTAGGTGAGCTTTGAGGTTGAGAGAGCATGGATATAAAAAGAAAAACAGCTATTTTCCTACTCTCTACCAATATCTACTGAAACCCAATTAAATTCTGGACCAATACAGGATTGGAACAGGTTAAAATGTCTATGCAGCGAACATTCATTCAGTTGGCAGAAGGAAGTTGTGGCCTTAAGTTCCACTCCAGACTTCAGCACATCATCCAAACTGACACTCAAATGTAGCACTAAGGGCAGTGTTGTCTTTCAAATGAGATGGTGAAAAGGATAGTCAATATCCCATGACTTCCTGGGTTACTCGTCAATACTTATCCCTCAACCAATCGACTATTTAGCCATTATCTCATTGCTGTTCGTGGGACTTTCATTCCTGTAATTTGGTTGCTGTATTTCCTACATCACAACAGTGGCTATGCTTCAAAGTATTTAATTGGAGGTAAACTGCTTTGGGACAGTAGTATTGAAAGGTGCCATTAATGCAAATTTCTGGGCCGAAAAACAATGAATGTTAATGGTCATCTGGGTGACCAATAGAATGATAACCACAAGTGGAGGTTCTTCAGCCAATCTGTACCTGCAGGAATATAGTGAGAAAGATGACAGATTGGTAATTTCAGGGATCAGTGTAAGTTTAGATCAATTTAATTACAAAAGATTTGATGAAATGGGAGTGAATGCCAAAGGGTTTGATCACTGATGTGTTACAAGTGAATAATTTCTCTCTTTTTGCTGCAGTCAGCATTTTCTCTATGGCTTTACCTCCTGTTCAGTTCAATTGGATTATTTCACTGAAAAACAGGTATATAAAGGCAATTTAAAAAAGATATCAGGATTAATGTACAATTGTCAGCTGCAGCCAAAATAAATGTACATACTAAAATATAGGTCCTCACTGTCTCCTAATCATTATAATCTGACTGCGGAGCCTCTTCCAAGGATGCCCATCTTGAAGAAGTTCTACCCCTCCCTCCACAAGGATCTCAGTGAGTCTCTCTTTCACTGCAGCCCCAGGTCGTCTATGCCTCAGTCCCCTTGGGCCATCCTCACATTCCTGAAGGGCTTATGCTCGAAACTTTGACTTTCCTGCTCCTTGGATGATGCCTAACCTAATGTGCTTTTCCAGCACCACCCTTTTTGATAATAAAATATAAGATGGTCTGATAATTATTGTAGGAACACATTTAGCCAAAACCAGGTAATTTAAGGTCCACACTTTACTGCTTGAAATCATCTGCAGTAGTATTTGAAACAAACTGTATAACATGGGAGTAGTCAGGGATGAGAAAAAGAGTCCTGATGAAGGGCTTTTGCCCGAAACATCGATTTTCATGCTCCTCAGATGCTGCCTGACCTGCTGTGCTTTTCCAGCACCACTCTAATCTAGACTCTGATTTCCAGCATCTGCAGTCCTCACTTTTGCCAGAGATGAGAAAAAGCTATTTTGCTGGTTGAAGCTGATTAATCTATTACATGAATGCTCCCATTAAGACCTTTAACCCCGTTTTAAGACCATAAGACAAAGGAGCAGAAATTAGGCCATTTGGTCTATCGAGCCTGCTCTACCATTCAATCATGGCTGATAGGTTTTTCAACCCCATTTTCTCCCCATAATCTTTGATCCCCTTAGCAATCAAGAACTTATCCATCTCTGTTTTAAACATATTCCATGACCTGGCCTCCACAGCCTTCAGGGGCAATGAATTCAATTGATTCACCACTCCGTGGCTAAAGAAGCTTCTCCTTAACTCATGCCTAAATGCAGTAAAATTTGACAATATCCTGGCTTGGACTAACAAGTGGCAAGTAACAATCACGTCACACAAATGTCAGGCTATAAGAGACAATCTAATTACTTCCCCATGACATTCAATGGTGTTATCATCACTGAATCCCCCACTATCAAAATCTTTGAGGTTATTGATCAGAAACTCAACTTGACTCGGCACATTAGTACAGTGGCGACAAGAGCAGGTCAAAACTGTCGAATACTGTGGCAAGACACTCATCTCCTGATTCCCTACAGCCTGTCTGCATCATCTATAAGGTACAATTCAGAAGTGCAATAGAATTCTCCTCACTTGCCTGGATGGGTGCAGCTCTAACAGCATTCAAGAAGCTTGACACCATCCAGGACAAACCATCCTCCTTGTTTGCAGATGTGGTGCCAATCATCCAGTCCTTCCACCACCAACAGAGGTGCATAATATCTACTATGCAAAAAAATGAAAAGAAAGCAGAACTCAGGAGAAGTTATTAAAGTCTCCAGTACACAAAATAGGACAGAGTGTTTGGAAAGGGTTAGGAATCAAACTTCAAATTCACTGGATAAACGAATAATAGTGAGAAGAGGGACAGTCAATACAGGACTGAAAGCATTGTATCTGAATGCTCGCAGTATACGAAATAAGGTAAATAAGCGTGTGGCATAGATCGAAATTGGCAGGTATGATGTGGGCATCACGGAGACGTGGCTGCAAGGGGATTAGGACTGGGAGCTAAATATCCAAGGATAAACATGCCATCGAAATGACAGGCAGGTGGGCGGAGGAGATGGGGTTGCCTTGTTAGTAAAAAAGAAATGTATTAAATCAATAGCAATAAACAAAGTAGGGTCAGATGATATAGAATCTATGTGGGTAGAGTTGAGGAACTGCATAGGTTAAACAAAAATGGAAGTTACGTACAGTTCTCCAAACAGTAGTCAGGATTTGGGCGTAAGATACACCAGTAGATTGGAAAGGCGTGTAAGAAAGGCAAGGTTGCAGTGATTGTGGGGGATTTCAATATGCAGGTGAACTGGGAAAATCAGGTTTGTAGTGGATCGGAAGAAAAGGAATTTGTGAAATGTCTGTGAGAAGGCTGTTTGGAGCAGCTTGTGGTGGAGCCCACGAGGGAATAGGCAATTCTGGATTTAGTGTTGTGCAATGAGGCAGACTTGATAAGGGAACTTAAGGTGAAGGAACTCTTCGGTGGCAGCGACCATAATGTGATAAGAGTTTACTCTGCAATTTGAGAGAGAGAAGGTGGAATCTGATGCAACGGTATTACAGTTGAATAAAGCAACTACACAGGCATGAGGAAGGAGTTAACCAAAACTGACTGGGAGAGAAGCCTAGCAAGAAAGACAGTGGAACAGGAGTTTCTGGGAGTAATTTGAGAGACACAGCAAAATTTCATCCTGAGGAAAAAGCAGCATGGTACAGGGAGGATGAAGGCTGACCAGGGAAATCAGAGACAGCATAAAGGCAAACAAGAAAATATATAATGTGGTGAAGGGCAGTGGGAAGCCAGATTATTGAGAAGCCTACAAAGACCAACAGAGGACAATGAAGAAAGAAATAAGGAGGGAGAAGATTCAAACCTGGATCCTTAAAACATTAGCTGAGTTTATGGATTAATAGTCAAGCAATATTATTTCTGGTCATCGCCTCCTCTCCTTTATGACATTTGTTTTGTATAGCTTTTTTAAAAGACTAACTTCATTTGTGCTCCAATGGGCTTAAAACGAAGGAACATGGCTTTTGTTATTTAATGTTTACCTCAATCCTGCAGCCCAAAACTCCTCAATTTACAAAGCTGCAATAACAAGATAACCTCAACTGTTTCTTGTATTCTTGTTAGTGTTATTAAAAGCTCCATGGACTACAAGATGTTTCTATGCATATATTAAACACGTGTGAGATTAGAATTTTTTTGTGTTTTATATGTTATTTCTATTTGTACTGACGGCTAACTTAAAATAGCGGCAAGCTGACTTCAATTCAAGTGAGGTCATTTCAGGCAGAAAGCTAATGTCAGCACTGTATCTGGCACAGCTTGGCTGGGGTGGGAATGAGAGTAACGATTGGGATTGCAGGAGTAATGCGATATCGTGTGGAAGTGAGAGAATGCATTAACGTACATTAGATTCAGCTGTGATTCTTTTCACCACCAAAATGGCATAAGCACTTAACAGTCTGAACTCAGACTAGCATCTGCGGAAATGTACTCCAGAAATAGTTGGCAATTACTTAGATGAGATTAGATTCCCTACAGTGTGGAAACAGGCCCTTTGGCCCAACAAGTCCAAACCGGCCCTCCGAAGAACAACCCACCCAGACCTATTTCCCTCTGACTAATGCACCTAACACTATGGGCAATTTAGCATGGCCAATTCACTGAACCTGCACATCTTTGGATTATGGGGGAAACCGGAGCACCTGGAGGAAACCCACACAGACACGGGGAGAATGTGCAAACTTCACACAGACAGTCACCCGAGGTTAGAATCGAACCTGGGACCCTGGCGCTGAGAGTCAGCAGTGCTAACTGCTGAGCTACCGTGCTGCCTGCGGGTTTTTTTGCACCATGTTAGGAGACAGGAGTCAGGGGACACCATCCAGATCCATCCTCTTCCATCCGCCACCACCAGTGCTCGCTCTGGCCTCCCTCACCCTTGGCATCTGATCCCGCACCCATCAAACTGACAAAAAGCCACAAAACAAAAATTGTAAATATATTGGCATGTAAAAATAAACTAATGGTCAGTTGGGAAACAATAGGGTGATTTTGGAGCTTGCGAATCTAACCCTCGAATCTTCTCTCTGCAGCCAAGGACAGTATGCTCATACCTGTGTAGAAGCTTGTCCTGTTGGAAAGGGAACTAGCCAATCTCACTCATCAATCACACTTCAAAACAATTTTGTGATTATTACCTTAGTAACACACAGAACTATTTTAAAACTCAGTGTAAGAGATGATCAAGCCAACTAGAAGTATGTTACAAAACTGAGAATTGAATGTCAAGCCTCAAGATAGAAATCTGAAAAGCTTTCTGAAAGAGACTGGCAGTATGTAAATTGAACATCACTGGAATTAAAATATAACATAAACAAAGAGCATGCTGAGGTCAGGAGAACAGTGCCTGACATCTTAATATGAAAATTAGAGAAACCAAAGTGTGTCCCAAACTCTCAATCACAATAAAAACAAGTTAACACCTAACATGTGAACTCGTCTGACCTTCTCTCTTCAGATTCAATTGAGATACCGTACCAGTAATTGTGGTGTTCGTTTTTAAGAATGCATCTCTTCGGTTTGAGAGAATATCATTTACAGCAGAGTACTAAATTAGATTTGAGTGTTGGATAGCACAGAGGCAAATACAAACTAGCTTGCTAATTTCAGACCTGATTTTCAACACTGTTGTGGTTATATTTAAAAACAGATTGCTGGCGATATTGCTTCAGGTGGGAAAAATAGGGAAGAACTGACTGGTGAGAAATGCGGTCGAGAATCATTGATCCAGAATTATAATTTGATTCTCTCCCCTGCTGAACTGCAAACTTGTACAGAACTTCAATACATCGGCTTTGGAACACTGTCCTCTTAACTCTAAATGCTTAAGAAATGTTGAGGAGAGCATTACATCGACTAGTGTGTCTTGGAAGATTGCTATAAACTTATTTTATAAATAATCTTAGGACAAGCATGATTGATTGTGTTCTCTTGACTTCAGCAGACTAGCTTGTGATACCTTATAAAGGTTGATTGCCCTTTCAATGTTCACTATTGAGATCCATACAGTAAAAATGGTAAAAAGTGTTGATACATGATGGCAACTCCTAGGACCTATCTTCTTCTCAGAATGGGGTTCAATAATGATGCAACAAAAATTAAGTTAGTTTGAGATTTATGTTTAATTTAGCATCAGATGCAGAGTCATTAGAGTCAGTTGAATTGAAATTTTAAAATTAACATTCAAATTCCATCAATAGTAGTTTCAGATACAATTCTCATGCTATAGAATTACCTCAAGAATGGATTATTGTACCCCATGGCTATGCAACGTAATATTTGAAACTACGATTGATAATGTATGGGGAGCAATGGGAAAGGGTGTTGGTAATTGTTTCTACTAATGCTTATACTTTGGGTGTTATTATTGAAATAAAGTGTGAAAGGTGAGCACAAAAGTTTGTGTTTCAGAATTGGTTCAAAATGTAGACAACAGTGTGACAGCAATTCAAAGAGCAATATTTTCAAAGTGGTGGAATAAGTCTGTGAACAGAGTTCTTTAGAAGACAGACGAAAATAGTGAAAGAGGGAGCTACAAGAAAAATGGTAATGGAGTGGAGAGAGAAACACTGGCAAGCGGTGAAATATTGGAATACACAGAAAGGATTTGGATGATGATTTAGATTTAACAGATAGGGAGAAATTATTTCCACTGATAGGAAGGTTGATAATGAGGTCACAGATTTGCAATTAATTCATAAAAGAATCAGGATGAAAATAAGGAGAAACACAAGGATGTGAGGTGCTCTGTCTGAAAGGGTTGGAATCAGATGATTCAATAGTAACTTGCAAAGGAGAATAGACACTTGAAAAATAAAAATTAGATGGCTACCAGGAAACGTGCAAGATAGGATAAATAATTTGATAGGCTGTTTAAGGAGTTAGCTTAGACTTATTGGGCTGACTGGCTTCTGAATGATTCTACAAAAAGAGGAAAGATTTAATGCCAAATCACTTGCTGAGAAATTATCACACAATTTTTTTTGTTTTTAAAGAAAATAGTGACTTGTGTGGGAAGGTTAGAGAACTGCACTTGCTGCCTTTGCTAGGGTAACTATAAAATTATAGAGAAGGAAGGATGAACTACAAAGTAAGTTTTACAAAATGTTGACGAAATGGCTTGTTAAGCGTTAGCAAAGAGACTTACCCGCACAGCACCAAAGCTGAGATCCAGATATTTATTTCAAAAAGGTCAGTGGAATGACGTACAACAGTAGTAGGCTCTTAAATCATAATTCTCAAAGGTCAATGGCACAGCATGAGTGGTGGACATGATAGCACTAAACATGTGGAAGGTCAGCATTTGAGAGGAGGGATGGGTGCCTCATGTGGTGCATTAAATACCCTCATTGTAGTTATAGGGACCATTGCATTGATGCTTCAGAGATTAACAAGAGGCCACACATTTGTGAGATACTTCTTGCAACTATGACCAAACAGCTATACTTGATCATCTGAACATGGAGCAATATTGAGAAGATTATTACCCTAGCAGAATGCCCTTTGGAAATGGATAGCCTATTTTAGGCCAGTGTTGTTTAAAACCAAACTAGGAAGTGAACAACCTAGCTCTCAATTGCTTTTCTCAAGAGAATGTTTTTCCTACCCACGAGCAGAGGGATTGCTGTTGTCTCCAGTGTAAAAAAAACTCACTTGTTCTCCTTAACGCAGTTTTGAAAGGTGTGGGGGGGGGGGGGGGGGGGGGGGGGGGGGGGAAATACAGTAGATCCAGTGAGGGTTTTCCTCACTAAGAGCATTACTGATGATCGACTCATTCCTCCAACCCTACAGGCATGATTGTTCAAAATATAAAAACATTTTGTCTGGCCATTTCCCCAAATAAAGACACCATCAATTTCTAATTTTATGCTACTACATTTGGAATTATAATCTCAGTAGTTGACTGCACTAAGATGGAAAATAGTTGTGGAGAGCTCTTTGCTCCAGATGACTTTAAATGAACTCTATTGATTTTGTTAGATGTTATAAACAAGATTTGACAAATGGAGTGAAATTTCGGAACCATTTTGAAATCATTACACCTGAGGAGTGATTGAAGTCACAGTTCCCATAGGGCACAGAGATGGGATAGGACAGAAAGCATAAAAACAAGGGAACTAATTTTTTAATGATCACAAAGATCACTGCAATCTCTTCCAAAACAACAATGTTTGGAGACCTCTGCAATCTGCCAGTTCTGACATCTTGAGAATTTATAATGTTTGATGCTTCACCACCAGTATATCTTTAGCTGCCTAAGCAGTATAATCTGGAATTTCCTTCCTAAGTGTGTCTCTCTCCTCTTTTAAACTGCTTCTTTAAACTAACTCTTTAACCAAGCTTTTAGTCACCTATCCAATTACCTCAAAGTGGCACGGTCTCAAATTTAGTTTGAAAGCGCTCCTGTGAACTGAGTTCCTGTGCTAAAGGTTTATATAAATAAAAAGTGGTGGAATTGACATTGACTTAACTAGAGCTTCACTCATGATCTTGTGTTAATAAACTCAGTAAAAAAGATTTTGAGATAGTAAGAACTGCAGATTCTGGAAGTCAGAGTTGATAAAATGTGGAACTGGAAAGGCACAGCAGATCAGACAGCATTAGAGAAACAGGAAAGTTGATGTTTTGGGTCAGGACCCTTCATCGGGACCTTGGGACTGCATTGCTCTGGAGGTTCAATTGCACTGTGACAGTCACATGGGTGTAAGACTTGATAATAAACAATTTTCTAAGATAGAAGTGTGAAAATTCAACAATATAATTGTTCTTTCCTTAATAATAATTCCACAATTCCTATTGGTTTCACAGATACTGCTGCCCTCCATTAGCTAGTGCTGCACGGCCATTCTTCAAAGGAGATTTAACTGCTGACTTGGCTGTGAGAGTGGACTCAATATGGATGGAGAATTGAATGATGAAGCTTCATAGCTCAGTGTGCAACATCATTAAATAGTTAGCCATCAGGGGAGCTCTATCATACTGCTTCTAATAACAGGATGAAACATGTGTTCATTGCTACTGATCTTTCCACCTACACTCTACATGCACTTGCATACACACAAATACAAAAATAAAAAGGTTTGTGTAGTTGCCAGCTGGCTGTGTGGTGGAGTGTGGATTAATTAGTTAATGTAATGTATAGTGTCAGATCTTGTTATAGTCTGCATCATGAATGAGTACATTAAGTGTTGATACACTAGCTGCATCATGTCTAGCCATGATATAATCCTCTTTCCTGACCCCCTGCCACCTCACCACTCTCTTCTCCGCTCACCCCCACCATACCCCTTATCTTCAGGATCCAGGCCATTAACAACTTCAGTCTACTGACAAACAGTAGCTAATCGACAAGCAACTACCAGCACTACATGGTTACGTGTTACTTAAAGATAGTTTATTTACAAAATAGCAACACCAACAGAATCTCTTCACTTGATGTGTAAAACACTTTATAGGTCTGCTTGCATCATCATTAACTCTATCTGAAGGTTGCAGATTCAAGGTATACTCCCAACAATGCTCAGTTTATACTGGCATTCCAGCTGGGGAGACAAGTGCTATCAAGTGGCATTTACACAGAAATAAGCTCCTTGCTGATGACAAACAGCTCAGGCTGTGCCACTCAGTTTCATGTCTTATGACTACCTTGGTCCAAACATGGTGAAACAGAGTTCAAATCCAGAGGTGAGGCAAGACGGACTGCTTGATGCCATGTCAACATTTGATTTATGTGGCAAAAGAAGCCTGAGCAAATTCTTTACTGGTTGCAGTTAAAACTAGTTCAAAGCAAGATGGCTGTGGTGTTGGAGACCATTCATCACAGCCCTTGGACATCATTGCAGGAGTTCCTCAGGATAGTGCCAAAGGCACGATCATTTTTAGTTGCTTTAGCAATTGCCATTCCCCCTACATAAGGCCAGGAGGATGATGCTTGCTGATGGTTACACTGCAGAATCACTTCTGACTCCTCTGTTAGTGAAACAGTTCATGCGACATTCAGGTTTGGGCTGATAATAAACAAGTACTACTTACACAACTGCTAGGCAATGATCATGTCCTACAAGAGAACATCTAGCCATGGCTCCTTGATACCCAACTTTATTCCCTACCATTAACATAAGGGTTACCATTGATGAGAAATGAAACTAGATCATCTGTACAAATACTGTTGCTACTGTGCAGATCACAGGCTGAAAACTTCAGCTCCAGCTTTCCCAATCACAAGCTTCCTCTCACAACCGCCCCTCACTGTTCCTGCAATTACAGATTCTATTTCTGAAAGAGAAACAAGAAAGGAGGAACATGGACTTGTGATCGGAGGAGCTGGAGCTGCGATTGAAAGAGCAGTTCTTTCTTGCCCATGCCGGCTGTGCCTCCAATCACAACTCTGCAATGAAATCCACTTTCTTCAACAACTGCAGAGCTGTAATTTAAAAAGAAAACACCAGTAGCAAGGTCATAACAGATATTTAAAATAGTGAATTTTCAAGATGCCAAAGTTGGAAATCTGCCAAATTTCTAATTGTTGGCAAGGTGGGGTAGGGGTGGAAGCTGCCTGCTTGATGTGCATTTGTAACATCCAGACCTCTATTATCATGCTTTCATTGTTGCTGGGCCAAAATTCTGGACTCACTTTTTAACAGCAACTCAGGTGTACCGAGACCAGATGCACTGCAGCAGTTCAAAGAAGGCCACTCTCAATCACCATCCCAAGGATAATTAGAGGTGGACCACAAATGTCAGCTTTTGACATTTACATCCCACGAATGAGTTAGAAGTTAAAACTCACCTTAGCTTCAGTAAATATGCATTGGAAAAAGCAATCATGACTTCTGTTCCTAACCATAATCTAATATGCTCTTATGCCAAATGGCTGATGAATAATTTGGCCTATATAAAAAACATTTACAACATAGCTCGGCATTTGGTCTCTGTTCAGAATCTGCCACCATTACATGGGAGAAGGAGAGACACTTGCCTTGCAACATCTTCTGAAAACAAAAAGATACTAATTATGCAGTTTAGTGTTTATTCATTTTGCAGCATCACCAGTCACTGTTTCTCAGGATAACAAATATGACAATACTGACACAGTGTTAAAAAGAGATCAAGAACAATGTTGCATTTGTAAAACACTTTGCTGATTCTACAATAAGTGATCTTGAAGAATGGTGACCTTTGTGGAAAATATTAGTGGCTATTTTATAGAACAGGCATGTCAATTTTTCATGGTGTTGGGTAAGGGTGATTGCTCTCCATGACATCTGTTGAGTTCACCTGGATTAGTCAGATAGGGAACTTGATTAAGATTTAACACTTCACTTAAATGACACCATTCTTAACAAAATAATACTTCCGTAACACTAGTGCCAGCACAGACTGCACATTTGATACCCTTAGTGGAGCAGGCGTATTAGCACATGGATCTGTAAAATGATGTGTAGAGTTGTAAATGAAATAATTGCTGGTTAATGTACCTGATGCCAAGGAATGGCATGATGGATTATTTCCTTTCCCTTCTTGAACTGGGAGAAACTAGTTCATTACTCAAGGAAATTAGCCTTCACAAGCAGGCACTTTCGTCTCTTGGGTGAGCACACTCTCCCTGTAAAATATCCTGTATCCTCATCAAATGTAAATGAAGTTTGCTTGAATTGCGACTGAAAACAAAAAAAAAGTCTATTGGGAATGATTCTTTCTTGATCTTTCTGATATCTAGGATGAACCAAAAAGAACAGGCGTTTTGAAAAACTTGCACATAACACCATTTAGCTGCTGGATTCACTTTTGACAACAGTTATATATAGGACAAGCAGAAATTACCTGAGACATAAAATCAGTCGCTTCAAAACCTTCCTTTCGAATGCAAGATTTAAACAAAAAAATGCAGCAACATTTTTTTGAAAGTGTCAGAGATGTAAAACTGTCAGCAATCAGATTAAAAACAAATTTGTGAATTTTTTTTGCATTGCGCTGACAAGTTGGCTATTCCATGTTACAACCATAGCTCCAGGCAAAGTCCATCATCAAATATTCCATAACCTGCAAGTGCAAAGTCAATCCTCTCTGATCAATTACTAACTCCTGAAGGGAAACAAACAAGGAACCGGAAAGATTCTATTATTAAATAATTTACTTTATGGACAGTCAGAAACAAGCAAGCAAAACCACTTTTTTTTGTAAGAAACTGGCAGGAAGGCAAAGTTGCTTACTTGGAGACAATTCCATGGGTACCAATCATCCAGCAATACTGCATTTGAGTAGTCATTCTGCATTGATTTCTGACAAGTCTTTTATGTTATGCTTTGTGTTAGACTCCCAATTTATCACTACACATACATATTTCATGGGAAGCCAGGTGCAACCCAACTTCTCGACATCAGCTAAATCAGCACAAGTCAAAGATCAAACCAAGGAATAGAGTAACCTTGCCTGTACGGAGCATGCACGGGGAATGGGATAGCCAGGGTTTTAAATGGTTCTGACCACAATTGGTAGACACATAAATGCTATTAGCAAGGTCTGATCAAAAGGAGAGAGAGGTGAGCAATCAGTTCTCAGAGTGGGGAAATCCAATTCTGTTGACTGCTGATTGAATGAAAATTCAGGATACCGAAGACTTTACGATCCACCCAAATAGAGACTTTTTAGGCAGGCCTTTAATGTTTTGTGACTTTTCTACAAAATTAGCTATAACTCATATTGTGTTCATTCATTCTTGAGATCGGCTTGGATGACATTCATTCTCCATCCTAACTGTTTATTTGATACAACTGAGTAGTTTGTCAAGTCATTTAAAAGAACAGTAATAGGTTAACCATATAGGCTAGGTGGAGTAACAACGGCAGGTTTCCTTCCCCAAAGGGCAGTCAAGAGAGAGTTTTCACAGTCATTTTGAGACCAGTCTTTTATTTCTAAATTCAAATTCTCAAATTACAACAATGGGATCTGAATTCACATTCTCTCCATGATTAGCCTGAGCTTCTGCATTCCTAATTCAGTCATGTAATCATTGGGCTTCATTACCCACTTCTCAAAAAAAAACTCAACCCCACTCAGCCATTACCATTAAGCTAGGAAATCAACCCTGGTTCAGTGGCGAGTGGAGGGCATGCCTGGAGCAACATCAGGCATACCTGAAGATGAGGTGCCAACCCGGTGAAGCCACCAAACAGGACCACTTGCAAGCCAAACAGCATTAGAAACAAGTGATACAGAGCTAAGTGATCCCACAACCAGTGGATCAGATCTAAGCTCTACAGTCATGCCACATCCTGTCGTGAATGGTGGTGGATGATTAAACCCACTGGAGGAAGGTTCACAAAAATCCCTCATCGCCTAGCACATCAGTGTAAAGGATAAGGCTGAAGCTTTCACAGCAATCTTCAGCCAGAAGTGTCAAGTAGATGATCCATCTCAGCCTCCTCCAGTAGTCCCCAACATGACAGATACAAATCCTCAACCAATTTGATTCACTGCATGTGATATCATGAAATGGTTGCAGGCACTGGATACTACAAAGACTACGGACCGTGACAACATTCCGGCAATCGTACTGAAGACTTGTCTTCCAGAAACATGCTGCTCTCCTAGCCAAGTTGTTCCAATATAAGTTACAACACTGGCATCTACCCGATAATTGGAAAATTGCCCATGTATGTCCTCTACATAAAAAAAGGGACAAATCCAAACTAGCCAATTACCGCCCCATCAGTCTACTCTCGTTCATCAGTAAAGTGATGGAAGGTGTCATCTAGAGTGTTATCAGGCAGCACGTACTCAGCAATAACCTGCTCTGTGATGCCCAGTTTAGGTTATGCCAGGGCCATTCAGCTTCTGACCTCATTATAGTCTTGCTTCAAATATGGACAAAAGAGCTGAATTCCAGAGATCAGGTGACAATGACAACCCTTGACATCAAGGCTTTGTTTGACTGAGTATGGCATCTAGGAGCTGTAGCAAAATTGGAATCAATAGATATCAGGGGGCAAACTCTTTAGTGATTAGAGTCATACCTGACAGTTAGGAAGTTGGAAGACAGACAACTCAGCTTCAGGACATCTCTCTGCAGGAATTCCTCAGGGTAGTGTCCTCGGCCCAACCATCTTCAGTTGCTTCATCTATGATCTTCCCTCCATCATAAGGTCAGAAGTGGAGATGTTCGCCAATAATTGCATAGTGTTCGGCATCATTTGCGACTCATCAGACACTAAAAGTAGTCCACGCCCAAATGCAACAACATCTGGATGAGATCCAAGCTTGGGCTGACTAGTAGCAAGTAACATTCGTGCTACTCAAAGGCCAGGCTATAACCATCACCAACAAGAAACAATCTAACCACCGCCCCTTGACATTTAATGATATTACCTTTGCCAAATCCCCCATTACCAACACCCTGGGAGTTATAATTGATCAGAAACTTAACTGGACTCACCACATAAATGCAGTGGCTACAAGAACAGGTCAGAGGCTAGGAATACTGCAGTGAGTAACTCACCTCCTGACTCCTCAAAGCCTGTCTACCATCTGCAAGGCACAAGTCAGGAGTACGATGGAATACTCCCCACTGGCCTGGATGAGTGCAGCCCAACAACACAAGAAGCTTGACAACATCCAGGACAAAGCAGCTTGCTTGATTTGCACAACATCCACAAGCATCCACTCCTCTAACACTGACACTCAGTAGGAACAATGTGCACTATCTACAGAATGAACTGCAGAAATTCACCAAAGATCCTCAGGCAGCACCTTCCAAACCTACGACCACTTCCACCTAGAAGGATAAGGGCAGTCAAAATCCTGGAATACCCTCCCTAATGGCATTGTAGGTCAAACCATAGCAGGTGGTCTGCAGCAGTTCAAGAAGGCAGCTCACCACCAACTTCTTAAGGGCAATTAGGAAAGGGCAGTAAGGAAAGGGCAATAAATACTGGCCAGCCAATCATGTCCACATCCCATAAAAATGAATTTATAAACTGGCTAATGGAATGACTTAGAAGACATATGGAAATATTTGTGCAATCTTACCACACAAAGATATAAATATAACGGAGGCTTGCCTGGTAAAGTATTAGGATGTCAGGGTAAAGTTGGGGAATCTTTGCACAAGTTGGGAATGCTTAATGGCAATGTTGAACAAATTTGAAGGGCAGTTATTTCGTCATGTAGCCCAGTACGTACTTAATATGGGACTGCTTCAACTTGACACAACATAAATGTTGCTTTCCCCAAAATATTCCAACAAATAGGAAGAGAAATAGAAATCAAATGTAAAATTTGCTGATTGAATTTATTTATTGAAAACATAAATAAAATTCTCCATTACAGAGAATGAAAGCTGTACATCCTGACATTCCTCCTGAATAAACATAAGAACTAGGAGCAGGAGTAGGCAATTCAGCCCCTCAAATTTGCTCTGCTATGTAATACAATCATAGTTGATCTAATCTCAGCCTCGGCTCTACATTTCTCCCCGCACTCCATAAGCCTTCAACCTATTGCTGATTAAAAATCTCCTTAAATTATTCAATGCCCTGGCATCAACTTCACTCCAGCATAATGAGTGCTATAGATTCATGACTCTTCGAGGGAATCAACTTTCTCCTCATCTGTGTTTTAAATATGCTACCCATTATTTTTAAACTATGACCTCTGCCCCATAAAGCAAACACCCTCTCTACATCTACTTTGTCAACTCCTTTTAGCATCTACCTCAATTAGATCTCCTCTCATTCTTTTAAATGCAAGAGTATAAGCCTAACCTGTTCAATCTCTCTTCATAAGACAAACCCCTTAACTCTGGAATCAATCTAGTGAAATCCCACTAAATTGCCTCCAATGCAACTACATCTCTCAAGTCATGGTACCAAAACTGTATATTCCATGTGCATAACTGTATATTCTCATTATTGTCTTTGCGTTGCATGGAACAGACTATTTGATCCACTCCAACACCATTCATTATTGAATTATTGGGAATACCGTGCCCGTTAGGTGAGACAACAAGTGGCCTGTCCAGTCCTCTAGATT
Source organism: Chiloscyllium plagiosum (assembly GCF_037043375.1). NCBI lineage: Eukaryota > Metazoa > Chordata > Chondrichthyes > Orectolobiformes > Hemiscylliidae > Chiloscyllium > Chiloscyllium plagiosum. The sequence continues at coordinate 20,126,641 of NW_028270161.1, read as the reverse complement.
TAAAAAATGCTGATGACCATCAACCAACAGTTGAGGGTTGAAGCTCACTGCATCTGACTAATTGCCTTCTCAAATCAAAAATGGGAAGAACTGACCTATCATCTCATTGCTACCCCCAGGACCTCGAAAGAGGTAATGCACTGAATGTGTTGCTTTAACAACACCTTATATTCTTCCTATTTTCTATGTTCAGCAGAACACCATTCCTCACGCAGCATGTAGGCCACTACTGCTTGCTAACTCAAAGTTAAGGCATACAGGGAAGGCAGGGTTTCATGTCAATATAGTCATCATGAGGCCAGTCTACAGGCTGATTACAGATTGAAATGGAAAGGCTATGACTTTAAAGAAAAAAAATCAGAGTTGAAAGGAATGAAATGATTATCTTAAAACTTTAAATTAAACAATATAAAGTCAGCTCGAACTGTCCTTGATTATATTCAGGATTAAACTGAATTGAAATCGATCACCTTATGGCCTTAAACAGAATCAGATTGCAGCAAGAAGGTTTATGGGTCAAACACCTGCCGATTACTGTACACTGACTCCATCAATTTAAGAACACTGACCCTTCATCCAATCTTCCAAAGGCTTTTAACCTTCATCACCACTATGCCAAAACTTTTCAAGTCAATAAGTGTCATCTGGTTACTGACTTGCTATAATGTTGACTTCTTTCACAGGGAAAAGCTGTTACATCAATTGGCATAGAAGTATCGAGCTCATCTACACAAGTTCTGCAAAATGTCAAGGACCCAACAGCAAATTATCAGTGTGGTTTGGCTTAGTATTGCTATGGCATGCATTACTTTCTTCATCCTCTCTCTACATATCTTCATTCTTCTAACACCATTCTCAAAATGAAAGCCTTCACAAGTCAGGGGGACTTTTACCAGTACAGGGAACTGGACAGCTTTTAATGACTGAATCTCTTAATTTAGAATAAAACAAATGTCTCCAGGGAAAAAATTAACTTGCATTTATAAAATGCCTTTCATAAACACAGAACACCCCAATGTGCTTTACAAACGAATATGTATTTTTGATGAATATTCATTGTAGTAACATAGGAAATGGGGTACTAGTTTTGATTTGTACTCAGCAAAGTTCCAAAACCATCAATAAAATATTGATAAGTTCATTGTTTCAAAGATGTTGGTTGAGGATAAATGTTGGTCAGGACATTGTGGAAACTCCTTTGCTCTTCCTCAAAATAGTGATGTGGGATCATGTAGGACAAACAGGTCTTTATTTCACAGCTCCTCTGAATTACTTATGGAAGACAAAGACAAGATCATAATCTCATTGTGCTGAAGGACCTTGCATACCAAAGTAACATGCCACCCATCTCTCAAAGACATAGCAGATCCCTGTTTTTGTCCAGGAAACTACAATAAGGGAGCATAAAGAATGTGTTTTTTAATCATTTGAGGTTTTACCAAAATATCCCTGCGTTATCCAACAAGCTCTTTGGGAAAGCACCACTGGATGCAGTACTGAGCCATGCAGTCCAGTAAGCCTTGGGTTTGACCCTTGGTCTATGCAAGAGAAGCTTATTGAAGCTTGGATATTGTTTGACTTCAAAGTCCATGTTTGTGGTAGGAGTTGATGATTGTTAAGAAGAAAAAGTTTGGACCTCTGCAGATTTCTGTTCTGGAAACTGTGAATATGCCAAATGAAAACAAGACTATTCAGCTGTAGTTCATTCGACAAAACACAGGCTGACAAGAAGAAAAGGCTGACATTTCGTTAAGAATCAGGAGCCAAAAGTTCCTCTGTTAGTGTGGACATAGAGTCATCGAGATGTACAGCATGGAAACAGACTCTTTGGTCCAACCAGTCCATGCTGACCAGATATCCCAGCACAATCTAGTCCCACCTACCAGGAAATGCCTCTTAAATGTTGTAACTGTACCAGCCTCCACTACTTCCTCTGGCAGCTCATTCCATACACATACCACCCTGTGTGTGAAAAGGTTGCCCCATAGGTCTCTTTTATATCTTTCCCCTCTCACCCGAAACCTATGCCCTCTAGTTCTGGACTCCCCCACCCCAGGGAAAAGACTTTGTCTATTTACCCTATCCATGCGCCTCATGATTTTGTAAAGCTCTGTAAGGTCACCCCTCAGCCTCCAAAGCTCCAGGGAAAACAGCACCAGCAGTTCAGCCTTTCCCCATAACTCAAATCCTCCAACCCTGGCAACATTCTTGTAAATCTTTTCTGAACCCTTTCAAGTTTCACAACATCTTTCTGGTAGGAAGGAGACCAGAATTGCACGCAATATTCCAACAGTGGCCTAACCAATGTCCTGTACAGCTGCAACATGACCTCCCAACTCCTGTACTCAGTACTCTGACCAAAAAAAAAGCATACCAAACACCTTCTTCACTATCCTATCTGCCTGCTCTCCACTTTCAAGGAGCTATGAACCTGCACTCCAAGGTCTCTTTGTTCAGCAACACTTCCTAGGACCTTACCATTAAGTGTATAAGTCCTGCTAAGATTTGCTTTCCCAAAATGCAGCACCTCTCATTTATCTGAATTAAACTCCATCTGCCACTTCTCAGCCCATTGGCCCATCTGATCAAGATCCTGTTATAATCTGAGGTAACCTTCTTCGCTGTCCACTACACCTCCAATTTTGGTGTCATCTGCAAACATACTAACTGTACCTCTTATGTTCACATCCAAAACATTTATGTAAATGACAAAAAGTAGAGGACCCAGCACCGATCCTTGTGGCACTCTACTGGTCACAGGCCTCCAGTCCTGAAGAAGGGCTTATGCCTGAAACGTCGATTCTCCTGTTCCCTGGATGCTGCCTGACCTCCTGCGCTTTTCCAGCAACACATTTTCAGCTCCAGTCTGAAAAACAACCCTCCACCACTACCCTCTATTTTCTACCTTTGAGCCAGTTCTGTATCCAAATGGCTAGTTCTCCCTGTATTCCATGAGATCTAACCTTGCTAATCAGTCTGCCATGGGGAACCTTGTCGAATGCCTTACTCAAGTCCATATGGATCACATCTACCACTCTGCCCTCATCAGTCCTCTTTGTCACTTCTTCAAAAAGCTCAATCAAGTTTGTGAGACATGAATTCCCACACACAAAGCCATGTTGACTATCCCTAATCAGTCCTTGCCTTTCCAAATACATGTACATCCTGTCCCTCAGGATTCCCTCCAACAACCTGCCCACCACCAACATCAGGCTCACTGGTCTATAGTTCCCTGGCTTGTCCTTACCACCCTTCTTAAACAGTGGCACCACGTTAGCCAACCTCCAGTCTTCCGGCACCTCACCTGTGACTATTGATGATACAAATATCTCAGCAAGAGGCCCAGCAATCACTTCTCTAGCTTCCCACAGAATTCTAGGGTACAGTTTTATATGCTATGCATTGTTTTGGAACTTTTGGGGAAAAAAAAGTCAAAACAACAGCAGTTTTAAAAGGGAGAAGAACAGACAAAGGAAGCACATGGTGAGGACAGTGCAGGAGACAGAGAGAGAGAGAGAGAGAGAGACAGAGAGAGAGAGACAGAGAGACAGAGAGAGAGAGACAGAGAGAGAGAGACAGACAGAGAGAGAGAGATAGAGAGAGAGAGAGACAGAGAGAAAGAGACAGAGAGAAAGAGACAGAGAGAGAGAGAAACCTGCACAGTTACTGCCTTTGCTGTTTTTGAATCCATGAGTTGCTGGACATCAGAGTGCATCTGGGAAAATTAACAAACAGTGAAATTCACAACTAATCTTGGAGGAACCAGTTTGGGCGAAGTTCACAACACAGAATCAGATAAGTTAATTGTTGTTTTAAGTCTGTCCAAGAGAAAAGGCTGTATTAGTGAGTACAGTGAGTTCTTTCTTGATTATGTGTTTTGGAGATAAGTCTCTTGATTAAACTTAAAATATAAGCCACAGCTATTAATTTAACCTGGTGCAGTGTTTTATAGAGGAATAAGAAGGCGTTATTTTCTGAGTCTGTAGATTGTGAAGGAGCAAAAATGGACTTTGCAGTGATATGTACTTCTTGTCAGATGTGGGAGTTTAAAGAGAGTCTAAGAGTTACTGCGGATTATATCTGCCATAAATGCTGTTGGATGTGAATCTTATCAGATCGAGTGGATCGGTTGGAGAGACAGATAGAAGCGATGAGGAATTTGCAACAGCAACAGTATGTGAAGGATGGCAGTTATAGGAAGGGGAGAAAGTCTCAGATACAGTCACATAGATGGGTTAACTCCAGGAAGGGCAAGAGAGGTAGGCACCTAGGGCAGGATTTACCACCCTTCTTAAACAGTGGCACCACATTTGCCAACCTCCAGTCTTCCAGCACCTCACCTGTGAGTAACGATGATACAAATATCTCAGCAAGAGGCCCAGCAATCACTTATCTAGCTTCCCACAGAGTTCTAGGGTACACCTGATCAGGTCCTGGGGATTTATCCACCTTTAACCATTTCAAGACATCCAGCATATCCTCCTCTGTAAGCTGGACATTTTGCAAGATGTCACCATCTATTTCCCTACAGTCTATATCTTCCATATTCTTTTCCACAGTAAATACTAATGCAAAATATTCGTTTAGTATTTCCCCCATTTTCTGTGGCTCCACACAAAGGCCGCCTTGCTGATCTTTGAGGGGCCCTATTCTCTCCCTAGTCACCCTTTGGTCCTTAATATATTTGTAAAAACCCTTTGGATTCTCCTTAATTCTATTTGCTACTGCTATCTCATGTCCCCTTTTTGCCCTCCTGATTTCTCTCTTAAGTATACTCCTACTGCCTTTATACTCTTCTAAGAATTCACTGAGAATTCCTGAAGAAGGGCTCATGCCTGAAACCTTCAAGGAGAAAGTGAGGTCTGCAGATGCTGGAGATCAAAGTTGAAACTTTATTGCTGGAACAGCGCAGCAGGTCAGGCAGCATCCAGGGAACTGGAGATTCGACGTTTCGGGCACAGGCCCTTCTTCAGGAATGAGCAGAGAGTGTTCAGCAGGAGAAGATAAAAGGTAGGGAGGAGGGACTTGGAGGAGGGGCGTTGGAAATGTGATAGGTGGAAAGAGGTCAAGGTGAGGGTGATAGGTCGGAGTAGGATGGAGGCGGAGAGGTCAAGAAGACGACTGCAGGTCAGGAAGGCGGTGCCGGGCTGGAGGGATTCGGCTGAGACAAGGTGGGGAGAGGGGGGATGAAGAAACTGGTGAAGTCCAAGTTCATCCCCTGTGGTTGGAGGGTTCCCAGTCGGAAGATAAGACGCTCCTCCTCCGACCGTCGCGTTGTTGTGGTTTGGCGGTGGATGGGTCCAATGACCTGCATATCCTCGGTGGAGTGGGAGGGGGAGTTGAAATGCTGTGCTACAGGGTGGTTGGGTTGGTTCGTCCGGGTGGCCCAGAGGTGCTCTCTGAATCGCTCCGCAAGTAGGCGGCCTGTCTCCCCAATATAGAGGAGGCCACACCGGCTGCAGCGGATGCAGTAGATGATGTGGGTGGAGGTGCAGGTGAATCTGTGGCGGATATGGAAGTTTCCTTTGGGGCCTTGGAGAGAAGTGAGGGGGGAGGTGTGGGCACAAGTGTTGCACCTCCTGCGGTTGCAAGGGAAGGTGCCTGGAGTGGAGGTTGGCTCGGTGGGGGGTGTCGATCTGACAAGGGAGTCGCGGAGGGAGTGGTCTCTACGGAAAGCTGATAGGGGAGGGGAGGGAAATATATCCTTGATGCTGGGGTCTGTTTGGAGGTGGCGGAAGTGACGGCGGATGATGCGCTGTACATGGAGATTGGTGGGGTGGTAGGTGAGGACCAGTGGGGTTCTGTCCTGGTGGCGGTTGGAGGGGCGGGGCTCAAGGGCGGGGGAGCAGGAAGTGGAGGAGATGCGGTGGAGGGCACCGTCGACCACGTTGGGGGGGAAATTGCGGTCCTTGAAGAAGGAGGCCATCTGTGTTGTACGTATTTTGAACTGGTCCTCCTGGGAGCAGATGCGGCGGAGACGAAGGAATTGGGAGAATGGGATGGCGTTTTTACAGGGGGCAGGATGGGAGGAGGTGTAGTCCACGTAGCTGTGGGAGTCGGTTGGTTTGTAGTAGATGTCCGTGTTGATTCGGTCGCCTGAGATAGAAACAGAAAGGTCTAGGAAGGGGAGGGAGGAGTCCGAGACTGTCCAGGTGAATTTGAGGTCGGGGTGGAAGGTGTTAGTGTAGTGGATGAACTGTTCAACCTCCTCGTGGGAGCACGAGGTAGCGCCGATACAGTCATCAATGTAGCGAAGGAAAAGATGGGGGGTGGGGCCAGTGTAGTTGCGGAAGATGGATTGTTCCACATACCCTACGAAGAGGCAGGCATAGCTGGGGCCCATGCGGGTGCCCATGGCTACTCCTTTTGTTTGGAGAAAGTGGGAGGATTGGAAAGAAAAGTTGTTCAGGGTGAGGACCAGTTCGGTCAGTCGAAGGAGGGTGTCGGTGGAAGGGTACTGGGTGGTACGGCGGGAAAGGAAGAAGCGGAGTGCTTTGAGTCCTTCGTGATGGGGGATGGAGGTGTACAGGGACTGGATGTCCATGGTGAAGATGAGGCGTTGGGGACCGGGGAAGCGGAAATCCTGGAGGAGGTGGAGGGCGTGGGTGGTGTCACGAACGTAGGTGGGGAGTTCTTGGACTAATGGGGACAGGACCGTGTCGAGGTATGCCGAGATGAGTTCGGTTGGGCAGGAGCAGGCTGAGACGATGGGTCGTCCGGGGCAGTCAGGTTTGTGGATTTTGGGCAGGAGGTAGAAACGGGCGATGCGGGGTTGTGGGACTATGAGGTTGGAGGCGGTGGATGGGAGGTCCCCTGAGGTGATGAGGTTATGGATGGTCTGGGAGATGATGGTTTGGTGGTGGGGGGTGGGGTCATGGTCAAGGGGACGGTAGGAGGAGGTATCTGCGAGCTGGCGTTTGGCCTCAGCGGTGTAAAGGTCAGTGCGCCAAACTACTACTGCGCCTCCCTTGTCAGCTGGTTTGATGGTGAGGTTGGGGTTGGAACGGAGGGAGTGGAGGGCTGCGCGTTCCGAGGGTGAGAGGTTGGAGTGGGTGGGAGGGGTGGGGGAGTTCAGGTAGCAGTTAATATCGCGGCGGCAGTTTGCTATGAAGAGGTCGAGGGCAGGTAGGAGGTCAGCACGGGGTGTCCAGGTGGACGGGGTGTGTTGGAGGTGGGAGAAGGGGTCGTGAGAGGGTGGGCGAGAGTCTTGATTGAAGAAGAAGGCACGGAGGCGAAGGCGGCGGAAGAATTGTTCGATGTCACTCCGTGTATTGAATTCATTGACCCGAGAACGTGTGGGAACGAAGGTGAGACCTCTGCTGAGGACTGATCTTTCATCCTCAGAGAGGGGCAAGTCTGGAGGGATGGTGAACACACGGCAGGGCGGGGAGCTAGGACCTGGTGTGGGACTGGAGCTGGATGTGGGGGCGGGGTTAGGCCTGGGGGCGGGGACAGAGGTCGGCGTGGGGGCGGAGTTGGACATGGTGATGGAGACTGGCGGGGGGGCAGGGGTCAATGAATTCAATACACGGAGTGACATCGAACAATTCTTCCGCCGCCTTCGCCTCCGTGCCTTCTTCTTCAATCAAGACTCTCGCCCACCCTCTGACGACCCCTTCTCCCACCTCCAACACACCCCGTCCACCTGGACACCCCGTGCTGGCCTCCTACCCGCCCTCGACCTCTTCATAGCAAACTGCCGCCGCGATATTAACCGCTACCTGAACTCCCACACCCCTCCCACCCACTCCAACCTCTCACCCTCGGAACGCGCAGCCCTCCACTCCCTCCGTTCCAACCCCAACCTCACCATCAAACCAGCTGACAAGGGAGGCGCAGTAGTAGTTTGGCGCACTGACCTTTACACCGCTGAGGCCAAACGCCAGCTCGCAGATACCTCCTTCTACCGTCCCCTTGACCATGACCCCACCCCCCACCACCAAACCATCATCTCCCAGACCATCCATAACCTCATCACCTCAGGGGACCTCCCATCCACCGCCTCCAACCTCATAGTCCCACAACCCCGCACCGCCCGTTTCTACCTCCTGCCCAAAATCCACAAACCTGACTGCCCCGGACGACCCATCGTCTCAGCCTGCTCCTGCCCAACCGAACTCATCTCGGCATACCTCGACACGGTCCTGTCCCCATTAGTCCAAGAACTCCCCACCTACGTTCGTGACACCACCCATGCCCTCCACCTCCTCCAGGATTTCCGCTTCCCCGGTCCCCAACGCCTCATCTTCACCATGGACATCCAGTCCCTGTACACCTCCATCCCCCATCACGAAGGACTCAAAGCACTCCGCTTCTTCCTTTCCCACCCAGTACCCTTCCACCGACACCCTCCTTCGACTGACCGAACTGGTCCTCACCCTGAACAACTTTTCTTTCCAATCCTCCCACTTTCTCCAAACAAAAGGAGTAGCCATGGGCACCCGCATGGGCCCCAGCTATGCCTGCCTCTTCGTAGGGTATGTGGAACAATCCATCTTCCGCAACTACACTGGCCCCACCCCCCATCTTTTCCTTCGCTACATTGATGACTGTATCGGCGCTACCTCGTGCTCCCACGAGGAGGTTGAACAGTTCATCCACTACACTAACACCTTCCACCCCGACCTCAAATTCACCTGGACAGTCTCGGACTCCTCCCTCCCCTTCCTAGACCTCCTCTATATTGGGGAGACAGGCCGCCTACTTGCGGAGCGATTCAGAGAGCACCTCTGGGCCACCCGGACGAACCAACCCAACCACCCTGTAGCACAGCATTTCAACTCCCCCTCCCACTCCACCGAGGATATGCAGGTCATTGGACTCATCCACCGCCAAACCACAACAACCCGACGGTCGGAGGAGGAGCGTCTTATCTTCCGACTGGGAACCCTCCAACCACAGGGGATGAACTTGGACTTCACCAGTTTCTTCATCCCCCCCTCCCCCCACCTTGTCTCAACCGAATCCCTCCAGCCCGGCACCGCCTTCCTGACCTGCAGTCTTCTTCTTGACCTCTCCGCCTCCATCCTACTCCGACCTATCACCCTCACCTTGACCTCTTTCCACCTATCACATTTCCAACGCCCCTCCTCCAAGTCCCTCCTCCCTACCTTTTATCTTCTCCTGCTGAACACTCTCTGCTCATTCCTGAAGAAGGGCCTGTGCCCGAAACGTCGAATCTCCTGTTCCCTGGATGCTGCCTGACCTGCTGCGCTGTTCCAGCAATAAAGTTTCAACTCATGCCTGAAACGTCGATTCTCCTGCTCCTTGGATGCTGCCTGACCTGCTGCGCTTTTCCAGCAACACCTTTTCAGCTCTGATCTCCAGCATCTGCAGTCCTCACTTTCTCCTAAGAACTCACTCAATCTATCCTGTCTATACCTTACATATGATTCCTTCTTTTTCTTAAAAAAAATCCTCAATTTCTTTAGTCATCCAGCATTCCCTATACCTACCAGCCTTTCCTTTCACCCTGACAGGAATATACTTTCTCTGGATTCTCGTTATCTCATTTCTGAAGGCTTCCAGTTTTCCAACCGCCCCTTTACCTGCGAACATCTGCCCCCAATCAGCTTTTGAAAGGTATTGCCTAATACTGTCAAAATTGGCCTTTCTCCAATTTAGAACTTCAACTTTTAGATCTGGTTGATCCTTTTCCATCACTATTTTAAATCTGATAGAATTATGGTCGCTGGCCCCAAAGTGCTCCCCCACTGACACCTCAGTCACCTGCCCTGCCTTACTTCCCAAGAGTAGGTCAAGTTTTGCACCTTCTCTAGTAGGTACATCCACATACTGACTCAGAAAATTTTCTTGTACACACTTAACAAATTCGTCTCCATCTAAACCATTAACACTATGGCAGTCTGTGTGGAAAGTTAAAATCCCATACCATAACCACGCTATTATTCTTACAGGTAGCTGAGATCTCCTTACAAGTTTGTTTCTCAATTTCTCTCTGACTATTAGGGGGCCTATAACACAATCCCAATAAGGTGATCATCTCTTTCTTATTTCTCAGTTCCACCCAAATAACTTCCCTGGATGTATTTCCGGGAATACCCTCCCTCAGCACAGCTGTAATGCTATCCCTTATCTCCCTCCTCTCTTGCCTTCCTTTCTATCCTTCCTGTAGCATTTGTATCCTGGAACATTAAGCTGCTAGTCCTGCCCACCCCTGAGCCATGTTTCTGTAATTGCTATGATATCCCAGTCCCATGTCCCTAACCATGTCCTGAGTTCATCTGTAAGGCCCCTTGCATTGAAATAAATGCAGTTTAATTTATTAGTCCTACCTTGAGCCTGTCTGCCTGGACTGTTTGCCTCTCTTCTGTTCTCAACTATACCAGTCTCAGATTGATTTCTTTCCTCACTATCTCCCTGGGTCCCACCTCCCCCACCTTACTATAAATCCTCCTGAGCAGTCTAGCAAATCTCCCTGCCGATATATTAGATCCCTTCCAGTTTAGGTGCAAACCGTCTTTCTTGTACAGGCCACTTCTACCAGAAAAGAGATTCCAATGGTCCAAAAATGTGAATCCTTCTCCCGTACACCAGCTCCTCAGCCATGCATTCATCTGCTCTATTCTCCTATTCCTGCCCTCACTAGCTCGTAGCACTGGAGTAAAGCAGAGAAAACAAATGTACCAAATAACGATAAAAATTTTCTCCTTAAATTTGAGCAGGATTTGACTTCTATGTCAAGTTCGAGAAGAGGATCTTCACCTACATGGAGAAAATGATGACAGATTGGTAAAAACAATGACTGCAGATGCTGGAAACCAGGTTCCGAATTAATGGTGCTGGAAAAGCACAGCAATTCAGGCAGCATCTGAGGAGCAGTAAAATCGACATTTCGGGCAAAAGCCCTTCATCAGGAATACAGGCAGAGTGCCTGAAAGATTAGATTAGATTACATTACAGTGTGGAAACAGGCCCTTCGGCCCAACAAGTCCACACCGACCCGCCGAAGCGAAACCCACCCATACCCCCACATTTACCCCTTATCTAACACTACGGGCAATTTAGTATGGCCAATTCACCTGACCCTGCAAATCTTTGGACTGTGGGAGGAAACCGGAGCACCCGGAGGAAACCCACGCAGACACGGGGAGAACGTGCAAACTCCACACAGTCAGTCGCCTGAGGCGGGAATTGAACCCGGGTCTCTGGCGCTGTGAGGCAGCAGTGCTAACCACTGTGCCACCGTGCTGAGAGGTGGAGAGATAAATGAGAGGAGGGTGGGGGTTGGGGAGAAAGTAGCATAGAGTAGATTCTTGTCGAGAGAGGAGGAAAACTTCTTCAAGGCAGGCATCCTTGCAAGAGATGTCTGATTTTCAATTAATCTTATCACTGGATATTAAAAATATATGCCTATTAGTATTAGATTATAATTACATTCAAAATAAAAATAAAACATGAAAAGAAAAGCATTTAAACTGGTTGAAATAATATTGCTCAGATTATAGCCCTCCATTTTAATTTGCAACTTATAATTGGATGTCAGTCATTGGGATGAAAATGGTTAATCAGGTTGACAGGAATGCAGAGTCCTGGGCTAATAGCAAGATTCTTGGTAGTGTAGATCAGTAGAGATCTCGGTGTCCAGGTACATAGATCCTTGAAAGTTGCCACCTCGGTGAATATGTTAAGAAGGCATACGGTATGTTAGCGTTTATTGGTAGAGGGGTCGAGTTTTGGAACCATGAGTTCATGCTGCAGCTGTACAAAACTCTGGTGCAGCCACATTTGGAGTTTTGCGTACAGTCCTGGTCACCGCATTATAGGAAGGATGTGAAAGCTTTGGAAATGGTTCAGAGGAGATTTACTAGAATGTTGCCTGGTATGGAGGGAAGGTCTTGCGAGATAAGACTGAGGACTTGAGGCTGTTTTCATTAGAGAGAAGAAAGTTGAGAGGCGACTTAATTGAGACATATAAGATGATCAGAGGGTTAAGATAGGGTGGACAGTGAAAACCTTTTTCCTCGGTTGGCGATGGCTAGCACGAGGGGACATAGCTTTAAATTGAGGGCTGATAGATATAGGGCAGATGTCAGAAGCAGTTTCTTTACTCAGAGTAGTAGAGGCGTGGAAAGCACTGCTTACAACAGTAGTGGACTCGTCAACTTTAAGGACATTTAAATGGTCACTGGAAAGGTATATGGACGAGAATGGAACAATGTAGGTTAGATGGGCTTTAGATTGGTTCCACAGGTCGGTGCAACATAGAGGGTCGAAGGGCCTATACTACGCTGTAATGTTCTAGGTTATCAGGAAGATACAATGAGGAAACCTGCATTGTAATAAGCCATATCTGAAATCCACGTTCCTCTTTCAAGTTCTTTTGCCTATCAGCCATAGAAGGTCTCAGCTGATCCCAACAATATCTCTGAGGTTTTGTAATTTCTATATTTGAATACTTTTTTGCCGTTTTGCTGTTATACAGCCACTACAGTTTAATCACCATTTTAAAATAAGTATTTCCTCGGTCTCCAAGTTTTGAATGGAGTTGTGCGTCATGAGCAGGTATTGTACAGATAAACATAGCTAACAATCGAGGAGAATATGGTAACCGGATCAAAAACCTGATTTGAAACCTAATTTCAGAAAAGAAAAGATTTGCATTTCTACTATATTTGTCACAGCCCCCAGGCATCCTAAAGCACTTGGCAGCCAATTATGCACTTCTTGAAGTGTAGCCATAGGAGTAGACAAAGTTAAAATCACACAACATTAGGTGGTAGTCCAGCACATTTATCTGGAAGCATGAGCTTTTGGAGCGTTGCTCCTTCATCAGATAGCTGTGGAGCACAATTGCTCAATATAACATTTCTGTTGTACGGCACTGTAATTTTCTGCTATAAATTCTGTGTCTTATGATCCTGCTCCAAAGCTTCCTGATGAAGGAGCAATGCTCTGAAACCCGTTGGACTATAACCTAGTGTTCTGAGATTTTTAACTTTGTCCAACCCAGTCCAACACCAGCACCTCCACACCATCGGAGTAGTGCAGTTTAGAACAGAATGGTCTAAGTCCGAAAGGAGATTATTCATCCAGTTAGATCCATGCCAGTTTTCTGCAAACAACAATTCAGCTAGTCCCAATTTTGTGCCCTTTTCTCCCTTTCAGATAATTCTCCAATTTTCTTTTCAAAACCAAAACCAAATCTGATTATAATCACTTGTTGCACAATAATAAAAATGCTGACTTTGATTCTTTCACCAATCACAACATTTTGGTTCTTGACCAGAACCATTTCTATAAACTTTTTTTGTACTTTCTCATCTCTCCTAAAATGCACTACCCATAATAAAATTCTAGTTGAGGCTGAACCAATTATTTATAAAGATTATTGGTAAGTGTCTTGTTTCTGTACCCTATACTTTGAAAAACCCAGGATCCCATATGCCTTTTCAACCACTTTTGCAAACTGCCAAATCTTCAATAATTTGTACACATATTTCCAGGTATTTGTTCCAGTATCCACATTAGGCCTCTTGAGAATTGTAACCTTAGTTTATATTGTCTTTCCTGGATTTTCCTACTGAAAATGCTGCCTCATTACTGCTTGTTCACTCCATCACCCTGTTCCCATTCCTGCTACTTCCTGAGTCACTCTATGAAGTAGTTCACTTTTTCCCTATCCCCTCTTTTTACTCATTCTCCTTTTCCCCATTTTTATTCCAAATTCCTACAGTAATAATACTTTTTAAAGTTTTTAATTCTTCAAAATATCATCATAGGAACCTGGTGTCATGTAATGTTGAGTTTGTGTTTAATGTAAACAGGTGGAAGCAGAGGGCATATTGAACATTTTTAACTTGGAGTGAGATATATCATTGTTAGGTAAGGGAATCAAAGATTATCAGAGGTACATGGGAATATGCAATTCACAACACAAACAGATCAGCTGTAATCTCATTAAATGGTCAAACAGGCTCAAAAGGCTAAATGACTACTTTAGCCCTCAAGTTGTATGTAAATCATGAACTCCACTGATTACTGTATTGTGTTTCAACACATTAAATTCCAAGTCTTCATCCTCATTTACACATTCCTCTGTGCCTCAAGTTCCATTTGGTCCTAAATCTCTCTGTCACGTTTACTTTCAAGCACAAGTCAGGACAGGGCAAAGCTCCCTTCATCTTGTATTCCACATCAATTATTATGTTTCCTCATCTGAGTTACATGGCATTTAATGCTCTCAATTCAAAATCACTTAAGAATTAGGTTAAGAATCCCTTCGGCTCAATTATAAAATATTGTCACAGCTCACAAAAGTTCTAGTCAATCTGTTGCTAGTTGCATCCAATCCCTAGTTTCACAGTCAGATGGCAGTGTATTAAATGAAACACCCTTCAACATTTCCTCATTCAATAATGATCTGCATTGACTAAAGATGATTTAACAATTTTTAAAATTGCTTGCCATTGTAACTCTGGGTCTTGCTCCTTTGTCTGGATGCTCCATTTACACTGTACTGTATTTTCTGTATTTGCTTTAGCTCAGTTGGCTGGACATTTGGTTTGTGACGCAGAATGATGCCGACAGCCTGGGTTCAATTCCCACACAGTCTAAGATTACTATGAAAGATTCTCCTTCTCAGCCTGTTCGCCAGAGGTGTGGTGAAGTTCAGGTTAATTCACTCTAATGAGTGAGCAGCCACATGACCTGGTAAGACGAGAGCAACTTGACCTTTTACCTCTAATTTATAATATACCTATGTGCTCAAATCTCTACTATGGTTCAAGAATAGTGAAAGATGACTGTGCCTTTTCTAAACTTTGTAGAATTTATGAAACCACTAATTAAGCTAGTCAAGGTGTGGAATATATGGATAGAAAGGGTATCGCTTAATTGTAGCCAATAGCCTGGAACATCCCTAAACGCCTTTGCTTCTCAATGTTTCTGTTCTTTGTTAAGATCTGCCTCAATAGTCACTTTTCTAATTAGGCTTTTGGGTTCTCCTCACATTTCCATCTTTCACTTGATATCGATTTTTCTTTTGCTGATTACTCAAGAGCTTTGAGATGTTTTCCCATAGTGAGGGTGTTATGTCAATCAAATTGCTTCTGCATTGGAAAGTGGCCAAGAAATATCAGGTGACTTGCCAGAATGCTCTGAAGTTCTTAAGTTAATGTGTCCACTTATGCATTTAGACCAAGCAAGTTAGCGTTAAAAATCTGAACAGTTCACAATTCTCCAAATTGTGTAACGAAAATACTTGGAGATAACCATTTACAATAACTACTAATACTGCATGATTAACATAGCTGGCTTTGAAAGAAGGCATAAAATTGTGGTCAAAACCAGACAAAGTAAACGTTTTGCCTCTAAGTGGCAAAGTACAGAATAACTCCTGTGAGCTAATGAGGAGTGCTGTTGTTTTTCTACTCTCTACTTAACAGTCATGTAGTAGAGTCTAGAACTGTACAACATAGCACAGACCCTTCGGTCCACTCCTCCACGCCAACCAGATATCCTAAATTAATCTAGGTCCATTTGCCAGCATTTGGCCCATATACCTCTAAACCTTTCCTATTAATATACCCACCCAGATGCCTTTGAAATTTATAAATGTACCAGCCTCCACCACTTCCTGTGCCAGCTTATTTCACGCTCGCATCACCCTCTGCATGAAACAGTTGCCCCTTAGGTCTCTTTTAGTTCTTTCCCCTCTCACCCTAAACCTATGCCGCCTATTTCTGGACTTCCCCACCCCAGGGAAAAGACTGGCTATTCACCTACCATGCCCCTCATGATTTTATAAACCTCTATAAGGTCACCCCTCAGCCTCCGATGCTCCAGGGCAAATAGCCTCAGCCTCTCCTTGTAGCTAAAATCCTCCAACCCTGGCAACATCCCTGTAAATCGTTGCTGAAGCCTTTCAAGTTTCACAACATCCTTCCTATAGCAGGGAGACCAGAATTGCACACAGCATTCCTCAATGGCCTAACCAATGTCCTGTACAGCCGCAACATGACCTCCCAACACCTATAGGAGAAAGTGAGGACTGCAGATGCTGGAGATCAGAGCTGAAAATGTGTTGCTGGAAAAGCGCAGCAGGTCCCAACACCTATACTCAATGCACTGACCAATAAAGGCAAGCATACCAAATGCTTTCTTTACCATCCTATCTAGCTGGGACTCCACTTTCAATGAACTATGAACTTGTACTCCAAGGTCTCTTTGTTCAGCAACACTCCCAGGACCTTACCATCCAGTGTACAGGTCTTGCCCAGATGTGCATTTCCAAAATGCAGCACCTCACATTTATCTAAATTAAACTCTATCTGTCACTCCTTGGCCCATTGGCCCATCTGATTAAGGTACCATTGTAACGTCTTCACTGTCCACTACACTTCCAATTTTGGTGTCATCATCTGCAAACTTACTAATGTAACCTCCTATGTTCACATCAAATCATTTATATAAATGACAAAAAGCAGTGGACCCCGCAACAGTCTGGGTCTCCACAGTCTGAAAAGCAACTCTCCTCCACCACCCTTTGTCTTCTACCTTTGAATACTTATCCAAATGGCTAGTTCTCCCTGTATTCCATGTGATCTAACTTTGCTAACCTGGCTACCATGCAGAACTTTGCCTTGCAGAAGTCCATATAAATCATGTTCATCGCTCTGCCCTCATCAACCCTCTTCATTACTTCTTCAAACAAGTCAATCAAGTCAGTGAGACACTAATCCCCATGCACAAAACCATTTTGACTATCCCTGATCAGTCCTTACCTTTCCAAATAATGTAAATCCTGTCCCTCAGGATTCCGTCCAACAATGTGCCTACCACTGATGTCAGGCTCACCGGCTTATAGTTCCCTAGCTTTTCCTTACCACCTTTCTTAAATAGTGGCATCATGATAGCCAGTCTCCAGTCTTGCGGCTATCGATGATACAAATATCTCACCAAAGGCCCAACAATCACTTCCCTAGCTTCCCACAGAATGCTAGAATATGCTTGATCAAGTCCTGGGGATTTATCCACCTTTGTATGTTTTAAACCATCCAGCGCCACCTCCTCTGTAATATGGACATTTTTCAAGATGTCACTATTTATTTCCCCACATTCTCAATCTTTTATATCCTTCTCCACAGTAAACACTGATGCAAAATACTCATTTAGTATCTCCACATTTCCTGCAGTTCAACAAATAAGTGGCCTTGCTGATCTTTGAGGGGCCCTATTCTTTCCCTTGTTACCCTTTTGTCCCTCATGTATTTGTAGAATCCCTTTGGATTCTCCTTAACCTTTTTGCCAAAGCTATCGCGTGTCCCCTTTTTGCCCTCCTGATTGCCTTCTTAATTATACCCCAACTGCCTTTATACTCTTCCAGGGTTTCACTTGATCCCTGTTCTCTGTACCTGACATATACTTTCTTCTTACTCTTGACCAAACCCTCAATTTCTCTAGTCATCCAGCATTCCCTACACCTACCAGCCTTGCCCCTCACCCCAATGGGAACAAACTATCTCTGGACTTATATTATCTCAATATGACTATAGAAAATGGAATCGCTGCTAATTGAATAACCCAGTCTCAGTGAACAATATCAATCAAGAATATTTTTTTTTAAATTGGCAGTTAACTACTTTTTAAGTGATAAAAAAAAATTATTCAAGAGTTCCAGAGTAGGAATAGGTTTAAGGTGAGAGGGGAAAGATTTAAAAGGACCTTAGGGGTGATTGTTTTTATGAAGAGGGTGTGCATATATGGAATGAGCTGCTAGAGGAAAGGGTGGTAGAGGATACAAATTACAACATTTAAAAGGCATCTGGATGTATAAATGAATAGGAAGGGTTTAGATGGACATGGGCCAAATGCTGGCAAATAGGACTAGGTCAGACTGGGATGTCTGGTTGGCGCAAACGAGTTAGATGGAAGGCTCTGTTTCCATGCTGTATGACGAAGTGAATTATAACATTAATGCTTATTCCACGGATAAAATTAAAATCCTAGGCATTTTCTTGGAGGCTATTGACATTAGATGACCCTTTCTGACTCTCTTAGCCTGAGCATTTGTGACAATCCCCATCATTTTTCACTGTTGTTCACTGACTGCTTTGTAATCTATCCAACCAGAGGTAGAGACATAAGAGTGCGTGGAATGAGGTTCAAGAAGCTCCCAGAAAAGGAAACTATCTTAAAACTAAATTTTTTTGAGGCGGGGCTTAAAAATGTGATGACTATTCACTCATGAGACATAGACGTCACAGGCTGGTCTGCATTTATAGCCCATCCCTAGATGCCCTTGAGGAAGTGGTGGTGGGGAGGATGAGCTGTCTTCTTAAATTGCTGCAGTCCACATGCTCTAGGTTGACCCATAATGTCCTCAGGGAGGGAATTCCAGGATTTTGACATAGTGATAGTGAAGGAACAATGATATAAGGGGTGATATGGTAGCTCTGTGAATAGTACTGTATTTCATGGTGCCAAGGATTCGGCTTTGATTTTAGCCTCAGGCGACTGCCTATGTGGAGTGTGCACATTCTATCCATGTCTGCATGAATTTCCTTTGGGTGGTCCAGTTTCCTCCCCAGTCCAAAGATGTGCAGGTTAGGTGGATTGGCCATGCTGAATTGCCGATAGTGTCCAGGTCTGAACAGGTTTACAAGGATAAAGTGGGTCCGTTTTTGAAGTTCTTTGGAGGAGTGGTGTGGATTCAATGGGCTGAAAGGACTGCTTCCACACTGTAGGGAGTCTATATTTCCAAGTCAGAATGGTGAGTAACTTGGAAGGGAACTAGCATGTAGTGGTGTTCCCATGATTCTCACTGGAAGTGGTTGTTTGGGAGATGCTGTCTATTTCACCTTTGGTTAATTTTTGCGGTGCATCCTGTAATAGTAAACACTCCTGCTGGGCATCGGTGATGGGGGAAGATGGATGCTTGGGGATGTAGTGCCCATCAAACAGGCTGCTTTATCCTGGATGGTGTCAAGCGTCTTGAGTTTTGCTGCAGATAGTGGACAAGCTTTGGGGAGTCAGGAGGTGACTTAGTCGTTGCCAAATTCTCAGCCTCTGACCTGCTTTCGGGCCCACTGTGTTTATGTGTAGAGTCTAATTGAGTTTTTGGTCGATGGTAGCTCCAGATTGGGGGGGATTCACTGATGATTACAGCACTGAATGTCAAATAGCAATGTTTAGCTTGTCTCTTACTGGAGATAGTCATTGCCTGGCATTTGTGTTGTGTGTACATAATACTTGCCATTTGTCAGCCCAGCTGGGTTATTGTCCAGATATTGCTGCATTTAAATATAGACTACTTCAGTATCTGAGGAGTTGCAAATGGTGCTGAACATTGCGCCTCATTGGTGAACATCCCCTCTTTTGACCTTATGGTGGAGGGAATGTCATTGATGAAGTGGTTAAAGATGGTTGGGCTGAGGACACTAACCTGAGGAACACCTGCAGAGATACCCGAGAACTGAGATGACCGATTTCCAACAATCACAAACACCTTTCCATGTGTCAGGTATTACTCCAACCAATGGGGAATTTGCCCCCGATTCCCACTGATTTCAGTTTTGATAGGGGGTCCTTGTCGTCACAGTCAGTCAAATGCAGCTTTTATGTCAAGGGCTGTCACTCTCATCTCCCCATTGGAATCCAGAGCTTTTTACTATATTTGGACCCAGGCTGCAATGAAGTCAGGAACCAAGTTGCCCTGGTGGAACCCAAACTGGGTGTCTCTGAATGAGTTCTGCTTGATAGCATGATTGATAATACCTGCAACACTTTACTTTTGATCAACAGTAGACTAAGGTGGTGGTAATTGGCTGGGCTCAATTTGTCTTGATTTCTATGTGAAGGACATACCTGGGCAATATTCCAAGTTGTCCAATAGATGGACTTGTTCGGCCGAAGGGCCTGTTTGCACACTGTAGGGAATCTAATCTAATCTAATGGAACAGCTTGACTCAGGTAACAGCAAGTTCTGAGGTACAACTTTTCTGTACTATGGCAGAATGCTGTCAGTACTCATAGCTTTCTCAGTATCCAGTGCCTCAACTGTTTTTTGATGTCACATGGAATTAATCAAATTGGCTGTGATGCTGGGGAACACTGAAGGAGGTGGAGATGGATAATTCATTTGACAGATCTGGCTGAAGATTGTTGTGAATGCTTTAATCTTATCTTTTGCACTGATGCGCTGAGCTCTCCCATTATTGAGATGTAGACATTTATGGAGCCACCTCCTTCAGTGAGTTATTTGATTATCCACCACCATTCACAACTGTATGTGGCAGGACTGCAGAGATTAGATCTGATCTGCTTGTTGATGGAATCACTTAGCTCTGTCTATCACTTGCTGATTATGCTGCTTGGCATCTAAGTTGGTTGGTAGCTTCACCAGTTTGACACTTAATTTTAGGCATGTCTGGTGCAGCTCCTAGTATGCCCTCCTTCACTCTTCACTAACCTATGGTTGATCCCCATACTTGATGGTAATAATTGAATGGGGTTATGCTGGGCCATGAGGTTGCAGATTGCTCGAGTAAAATTCTGCAGCTTTTGACAGCCCACATGCCCAGTCTTAAGATTGTATATCTGCTTGAAATCTGTCCAATTTACTGCCACACAATACAGTGAAGGTCACTCTCAATATGAAGGCAGGACTTCATATCCAATAAGGACTGTGTGGTGGTCACTCTCAGCAATACTGTCATGGACAAATGCATTTGCAGCCAGTAGATTGGTAAGGATGAGGTGAAGTTTTTCCATCTTTTTGTTCCCTTACCTTCTGCTGCAAGACCCAGTCTAGCAGCTATGTCCTCAGGACCCAAACTACTTGAACAGTAGTGCTCATGCCAAGCCACTCTTGATGGGAACATTGAAATCTCCCACTCAGTGTAGATTTTTCACCCTCGGCGCTCCTCCAAGTGTAATTCAACATGTAAGGGTGTTGATTCATCATCTGAGGGAGCACAGTATACAGTAATCAGCAAGAGGTTTCCTTGCCCATATTTAACCTGAAGCCATTGGACTCATTGGGTCTGGAGTTAATGTTGAGGACTTACAGAGAAACTCCCTCCAAACTGCATACAACGGTGCTGCCACCCATGCTGTGTTTGTTCTGCTGATGGTAAAGGACATATCCAGGGATGGTGACAGTGATGTCTGGAACATTGTTTGTAGGGGGCGATTCCTTGAGTATGACAAATGTCAGGACGTTGCTTGAGTAGTCTGTCAGACAACTCTCCCAATTTTTGGCACTAGCTCCCAGATGTTAGAAAGGTCAACAGAGCTGTTTCTGCTGCCAGGTGATCCACGGGTTTCAATTCTTATTGAGAATTCTTGGCGACTGGTACAACTGGGTGGCTTGCTCAGCCATTTCAGAGGGCAATTGAGAGTCAACCACATTGCTATGGGTCTCGAGTTACATGCAGGCTAGGATAGCAGATTTCCTTCCCTGAAGAATAGTGGGGAGCCAGATGGATTTTACAACAATCGGCAACAGATTGGCATCAAGAGATTCTTAGTTCCAGATATCTTTGATTGAATTTAAATTTCACCATGTGCTGTGGCAGGATTGAAACCCGAATCCCCAGAACGTTAGCTGAATTTCTCGATTAATAGTTTAGCAATAACACTATTGTGCCATCAACTTCGTTTCCCACAAATTTGCCCCAAAACAACCAGGAAACTTCAATCACTGGGAGACCAGAGGAAGAAAACACATCCCTTTAAATAAAATCTGTGAGGGCAGTTTCTCTAATCACAGGCTGATTCTTTCCCAAAGAAAAATAGAAATTCCTGGAAAAACCCAGCAGGTCTTGAGGAAGTGATGATAATGACTGATGAGGGCAAGCCATTGGATGTTGTCTACATAGACTTTACTATAGAAGACGATAGAAGTTGTGGAGGGGTGTTTTTTCTGACTGGAGGTCTGCGACCAAGTGTTCTGCAAGGATCAGTGCAGGGACCTCTGTGGTATAAGTGATTTGAATGAAAATGCCAGTAATCAGATTAATAAGTTTGTAGATGACATGAAAATTGGTAGGGGCGTGAATAGTGACGAAGGGTATCAAAGGATGCAGCTGGATATAGACCAGCTGGAAAGTTGGTCAGAGAAATGACAGATGAAGTTTAATCCAAACAAATAAAGTTTAATCCAAACAAACATTTTGCGAGGTAAAATGTAAGAGGACAGTATATAGTAAATGGCTGAACTTTTTGGAGCATTGATATACAGAGGGATCTTAGCACCTAAATCTATAGCTCCCTGAAAGTGGTAACACAAGTGGATAAGGTAATAGAGAAGGCCGCAAGACCTAAGACATAGGAGTGGGAGTAAGGCCATTCAGCCCATCGAGTCCACTCCACATTTAATCATGGCTGATGGGCATTTCATCTCCACTTACCTGTGCTCTCCCTGTAGCCCTTAATTCCTTGCGAATCAAGATTTAATAAACTCTATCTTGAAGACATTTAACATCCCAGCCTTCACTGCACTCCATGGTAATGAATTCTACAGGCCCACCACTCTCTGACTGAAGACATGTCTCCTCATTTCCATTCTAAATTGACCCCCTCTCATTCTAAGGCTGTGCCCATGGGTCCTAATCTCCCCGCTTAACAGAAACAATTTCCCATCGTCCACCCTTTCTAATTTCCCATCGTCCACCCTTTCTAAGCCATGCATTATCTTGTAAGTTTCTATTAGATCTCCCTTCAACATTCTAAACTCCAATGAATACAATCCCAGGATCCTCAGCTGCTCATCATATGTTAGGCCGACTATTCCAGTGCCAGTATGTCCTTCCTGAGGTGTGGGGCCCAAAATTGGACACAGTATTCTAAATGGGGCCCGACGAGAACTAACTAGAGCTTTATAAAGTCTCAGAAGCACACCGCTGCTTTTATATTCCAACCCTCTTGAGATAAATGACAACATTACATTTTCTTTCTTAACCATGGACACAACCTGCAATTTAACCTTTAGAGAATCCTGGACGAGCACTCCCAGATCCCTTTGTACTTTGGCTTTATGAATTTTCTCACTGTTTAGAAAATAGTCAATGCCTGCGTTCTTCTTTCCTAAGTGCAAGACCTCGCATTTGCTCAGGTTGAATTTCATCAGCCATTTCCTGGACCACTCTCCTAAACTGCCTCAATCTTTCTGCATCCTCCCCACCTCCTCAGAACTACCTGCCTGTCCACCTAACTTTGTATCATTGGCGACCTTCATCAGAATGCCCCCAATCCCTTCATCCAGATAATTAATATATAGTGAACAACAGCGGCTCCAACAGTGAACCCTGCGGGACACAACTTGTTACCGGCTGCCATTCTGAAAAAGAACCTTTTATCCCAACGCTCTGCCTTCTATCAGACAGTCAATCCCCAATCCATGCCAGTAGCTCACCTCGAACACCATGAGCCCTCACCTTACTAAGCAGCCTCCAGTGGGGCACCTAATCAAAGGCCTTTTGGAAGTCTAGATAGATAACATCCACTGGGTTTCCCTGGTCTAACCTACTTGTTATCCCTTCAAAGAATTCTAACAGGTTTGTCAGTCACGACTTTCGCTTATTAAATCCATGCTGACTTGTTCTAATCCGATCCTGCACTTACAAGAAATTAGAAATCTCATCCTTAACAATAGATTCTAGAATTTTACCAAGAACCGAGGTTAGGCTAATCGGGCCTATAATTTTCCATTTTTGTGTTAATCCTTTCTTGAACAAGGGGTTTACAACAGCAATTTTCCAATCATCTGGGACTTTCTCTGACTCCAGTGACTTTTGAAAGATTACAACCAATACCTCCGCTATTTCCTTAGCCATGTCCCTCAGAACTCTGGGATGTAGCCCATCGGGGCCAGGAGATTTATCAATTTTTAGACCTTTTAGCTTTTTTAGCACTTTCTCTTTTGTAATGGCTACCATACTCAACCCTGCCCCTGAGTCTCATTAATTGTTGGGATATTACTTAAGTCTTCCACTGTGAAGACTGATGCAAACTACTTATCAAGTTCTTCAGCTATTTACTTACCTCCCAGCACGAGCCTTCCTCCAGCAATTTGGAGCAGCCCAATGTCTACCTTTGCCTCTCGTTTGTTTCTTATGTATTGAAAGAAACATTTACTATAATTTCTAATATTACTGGCTAACCTACCTTCATATTTGATCCTCCCCTTCCTTATTTCTATCTTTGCGCAGCAGAGAGTGGCGGGAGCTGGTCGGAAGTTCAGGCAGAGCGCAAAGCCGGTCGGGAAGGTAAGTGATTGCTATTAGAGTGGGTGTGTTCTAAACCCCAGGTCCTACAAAGTAGGGTCTCCCTCCCTCCCTCCTCCTAACCTAAATTAAGAGTCCACAGGCTTGCCACAAAAAGAGGGTCTAAGGAAGTTTGGATCGAAGACTGAGGCTTCAGCTCAGTAGTCTTTGACAAGGAGGTTGAGTGAAGTGATTACGCCACAGTTGAAGTGGGTGAGGACATGACTGCCCAGCTGGTTCAGTGCGCTATGTGCTTGATGTGGGAGGTCAACGACTCTGGGGAGTCTGGCTCGCATATGTGTGGAAAGTGTGTGCACATTCAGCTATTGACCGAGCATATTGCAGCGCTGATGAAAGAACTCAAGGACCTTAGGCTCATCCGAGAGAACGAGATCTTTCTGGACAAGACCTTCAGTGAGGTTATTACACCAATCATGCCAGAAGAGAGCAGACGATGAGGAAGGCAGAGAGGAGACAGGTGCAAGAGACCCCGGGAGAAGTACCTGTCAGGAACAAGTTGAAGCTTTTGGAAACAGTAGAGACTGATGACACTGCCAGTTTGCAAGGCGGCCAGGTCTGTCAATCAAAAGTTGGCGCAGAGGCAGAGCGGAAGAGTCGGACATCGCACAGAGCCGTGATAATAGGGGAGTCCATCGTGAGAGGAACTGATCGGGGTTTTTGTGGCAGCAGACGGGATTTAAGGATGGTGTGGTGCCTTCCTGGTGCTAGGGTGAAAGACATCGCGGACAGAGTGCAGGAAATCCTCAAAGCCGAGGGTGAAGAGCCAGAGGTGGTGGTACATGTTGGCACAAATGATGTCGGGAAGAAGAGGAGGAACATACTACAGCGGTACTTCGGAGAACTAGGAAGAAGGCTGAAAAGCAGGACGTCCAAGGTGGTTATCTCTGGTTTGCTTCCAGTTCCTCGGGCTGGTGTGGCCAGAAACAGGGAGATAATGGACTTGAACGTGTGGTTGGGGAACTGGTGCAGGAAGCGAGGATTTAAGTTCTTGGATCACTGGGGTATATTTTGTGGTAAGCATAAATTCTACAAGAGAGACGGTGTGCACCTTAATAGGTTAGGGACCAGCATTCTGGCAGGCAGGTTTTCTACTGCAACACTGCTGCGTTTAAACTAAGTAGCGGGGGGAGGGGACAAACTGGATGTTTAAAAAGGAAATCGAAGGGAAAGTTAGAACAAGAGAAGTCAAGAAAGACAACTGTATCAATGAGGCAGAAAACTCGGAAAGGGATCAGGCTGTAAAGTTGAGTGAAATAGGGGTTGATGCGAAGGGTGAGAGCAGTAACAAATTAAAAATACTACACATGAATGCACGAAGCATTAGACATAAGATGGATGAGCTTGAGGCTCTTTTGGAAATTGGCAGATATGATATTGTGGGGATAACTGAGACATGGCTTCAAGTGGACAGGGCTTGGGAAATGAATATTCAAGGCTACAAGTGCTATCGTATGGACAGACTGACGGGCAGAGGGGATGGGGTGGCCTTGTTGGTAAGGGAGGATATTCAGTCTCTTGCGCGGGGGGACAGAGAGTCAGGGGATGTAGAGTCAGTGTGGATAGAGCTGCGAAATACTAAGGGTAAAAAGACCCTCTTGGGAGTCATCTACATGCCCCCAAACAGTAGTCTGGATGTTGGATGTAAGTTGAATCAGGAGCTGAAATTGGCCTGTTGCAAAGATGTCACTACAGTTGTTATGGGGGATTTCAACATGCAGGTAGACTGGGAGAATCAGGATGGTATTGGACCTCAAGAAAGAGACTTTGTGGAATGCTTCAGAGATGGATTCTTAGTGCAGCTGGTGCTGGAGCCGACCAGGGAGAAGGCAATTCTGGATCTGGTATTGTGTAACGAACCAGAATTGGTCAGAGACCTCGAAGTGAAGGAGCCATTGGGAAGTAGTGACCATAATACATTAAGCTTCAATCTGAAATTTGAGGGGGAGAGGGTACAGTCGGAGGTGACAGTACCTCTGTTGAATAAAGGAACTATGGAGCTATGAGGGAGGAGCTGGACAAAGTTCAATGGTGCAATACCTTAGCAGGGATGACAGTGGAGGAACAATGGCAGATATTTCTGTGTATAATGTAGAAGTTGCAGGATCAGTTCATTCCTAAAAGAAAGAAAGATCCCAGGAGGGGGCATGGGCGGCCGTGGCTGACGAGGGAAGTTAAGAAACATATAAAGTCAAAAGAGAAAAAGTATAACATAGCAAAGATAAGTGGGAAAACTGAGGACTGGGAAGCTTTTAAAGAGCAACAGAGGATTACTAAGAAGGAAATACGCAGAGGAAAAATGAGGTACGAAGGTAAACTGGCCAATAATATAAAGGAGGATAGTAAAAGCTTTTTTAAGTATGTGCAAGGCAAAAAAATGGTTAGGACTAAAATTGGGCCCTTGAAGACAGAAACAGGGGAATATATGACGGGGAACAAAGAAATGGCAGAAGAATTAAATGGGTACTTCAGATCTGTGTTCACTGGGGAAGACACAAGCAATCTTCCTGAATTAACAGTGGCTGAAGGACCTGAACTTAAGGGAATTTATATTTGCCAGGATTTGGTGTTGGAGAGACTGTTAGGTCTGAAGGTTGATAAGTATCCGGAGCCTGATGGTCTGCATCCCAGGGTACTGAAGGAGGTGACTCGGGAAATCCTAGATGCGTTGGTGATTATTTTCCAGAGTTCGATAGATTTTGGGGTCAGTTCCTGAGGATTGGAGGGTGGCTAATATTATACCACTTTTTAAGAAAGGTGGGAGACAGAAAGCAGGAAATTATAGACCAGTTAGTCTGACCTCAGTGGTGGGAAAGATGCTAGAGTCTATTATAAAGGATGAAATTACGGCACATCTGGATAGTAGTAACAGGATAGGACAGAGTCAGCATGGATTTGTGAAGGGGAAATCATGCTTGACTAATCTTCTTGAATTTTTTGATGATGTAACTCTGAAGATGGACGAGGGAGATCCAGTAGATGTAGTGTACCTGGACTTTCAGAAAGCTTTTGATAAAGTCCCACACAGGAGGTTAGTGAGTAAAATTAGGGCGCATGGTATTGGGGGCAAAGTACTAGATTGGACTGAAAATTGGCTGGCTGATAGGAAACAAAGGGTAGTGATAAACGGCTCCATTTCGGAATGGCAGGCAGTGACCAGTGGGGTACCGCAGGGATCCGTGCTGGGACCGCAGCTTTTTACAATATATGTTAATGATATAGAAGATGGTATCAGCAATAACATTAGCAAATTTGCTGATGATACAAAGCTGGGTGGCAGGGTGAAATGTGATGAGGAGGGTGACCTGGATAAGTTAGGTGAGTGGGCAGATACATGGCAGATGCAGTTTAATGTGGATAAATGTATAGTTATCCACTTTAGTGGCAAGAACAGGAAGGCAGATTACTACCTCAATGGAATCAATTTAGGTAAAGGGGCAGTACAGAGAGATCTGGGTGTTCTTGTACACCAGTCAATGAAGGCAAGCATGCAGGTACACCAGGTAGTGAAGAAGGCTAATAGCATGCTGGCCTTCATAACAAGAGGGATTGAGTATAGAAGCAAAGAGGTGCTTCTGCAGCTGCACAGGGCCCTGGTGAGACCACACCTGGAGTACTGTGTGCAGTTCTGGTCTCCAAATTTGAGGAAAGACATTCTGGCTATTGAGGGAGTGCAGCGTAGGTTCACGAGGTCAATTCCTGGAATGGCGGATTACCTTACACTGAAAGACTGAAACGACTGGGCTTGTATACCCTTGAGTTTAGAAGACTGAGAGGGGATCTGACTGAGACATACAAGATTATGAAAGGATTGGACACTCTGGCAGCAGGAAACATGTTTCTGCTGATGGGTGAGTGCCGAACCAGAGGACACAGCTTAAAAATATGGGGTAGACCATTTAGGACAGAGATGAGGAGACACTTCTTCACCCAGAGAGTGGTGGCTGTGTGGAATGCTCTACTCCAGAGGGCAGTGGAGGCCCAGTCTCTGGATTCATTTAAGAAAGAGTTGGATAGAGCTCTCAAAGATAGTGGAATCAAGGGTTATGGAGATAAAGCAGGAAGAGGATACTGATTAGGAATGATCAGCCATGATCATATTGAATGGTGGTGCAGGCTTGAAGGGCTGAATGGCCGACTCCTGCACCAATTGTCTATTGTCTTCATCTTTGTTATCCTCTGTTTATTTCTCTATCTTCCCAATCTTCTGATTTCCCAGTGCTATTGGCCACTTTATAGGCTCTCTCTTCTTCTGTTATACATTTCCTGACTTCCTTTGTCAGCCATTGCTCTCTAATCCCGCCCCTCACCCCGGATAATCTTTCTTTTCTTTGGGATGAACCGGTGTACTGTGTCCTCAATTACACCCAGAAACTCCTGCCATTGTTACTCTACCATCTTCCATGCTAGGCTCTGCTTCCAGTCAATTATAGTTTGTTCCACACTCATGCCCCTGTAATTACTTCTATTTAACTGTGAGAGCATTACATCCAACTATGCCTTCTCTCTTTCGAACTGCAGACTGAACTCTACCATATTATGATTGCTGCCTCTTAAGTGTCGCTTTACTTTTGGCATTATGGCCTGTATCAGTCAGGGCACTGAATGTAAGTCATGCTGCAACTGTATAAGAATTTTGTCAGGCCACATTTGGATTACTGCATGCAATTTTGGTCACCACACTGTAGGAGGGACATGGAGACAGTGCAAAAGAGGTTTACTACAACGTTGCCCGAATTGGACTGTATAAACTTTAAAGAGGTTGCACAAATTTGGATTAGTTCCACTGGAGTGTTGTAGGCGGAGGGGAAACGTGATATAAATTGACAAAATTATGGAGAGACCTGGATAGGATTAGTTAGATTCGTTTTCCCAGGGTAGAAGTGTCAAATCTTAAGAGGGGGGAGAGGGGGCATACTTTTAAGGGGGGGGGGGGCATACTTTTAAGGGGGGAGGGGGAAAAGTTTAATGGAGATGTGCAAGGAAAGTTTTATTCCCCCCCCCCCCACAGAGGATAGTAACTGTCTGGAACCAGGGAAGCAGATGTGATTGCAAAGTTTAAGAGGCATTTAAACAGACGCGTGAACAGGCAGGGAATAGAGGGATTTGGACCATATGGAGGCAAATGGGATTAGTTTAGACTAGCATCATGGTCGACACAAAAATAGTGAGCCGAAAGGCCTATACCTCTGCTGTTCTGTTCTACGTCTGGCAGCATCTGTGGACAGAAAGCAGTGTTAAAGTTTTGGGTTCAGTGACCCTTTTACAGAAAAGTCAGATGGTGTCACCAGTGAGCTTATCAGCAAATGTGGACTAGAAACAGCTCCTATTTGGATAATTACCGAGAGCCCTCTTATGGCACAGTGCTACTGTCCCTACCCCTGGATGAGGAGGCCTGGATTCAAATCCCAATAACATCACTAAACAGGTTAATATGAATATCTGGATGGCCATGATGTGGAGGTGCCAGTGTTGGAATGGGGTGGACAAAGTTAGAAATCACAGAACACCAGGTTATCGTCCAACAGGTTTATTTGGAAGTACTGGCTTTTGGAGAGCTGAAGAAGAAGCAATGCTCCAAAAGCTAGTACTTCCGAATAAACCTGTTGGACTACAACCTGGTGTTGTGTGATTTTTAAGAATATCTGGATAAGTAGCAACCAGTCAGTAAGCAGTCACCAGAATCATTTTTTTCAGGTGTCAGGGCAGTCTGCCTTGCCTGAGGTTTCGGTAGGTGGTTTGTGGGTGGAAGGCGGAGGCTGCGAGAATGGTAAAGGGGTTAGAAGTACATTGTGAGAGGCAGTGGGAAGAAAGAAATGACAAGAGGAGTTAGTAGGGAGTAGAAGTAGGAGACTGCGAGGGGAGGAAATTGCATGATGGGAGGGGTGAAGACTGCATGAAGGGTGGGAAGAAGGGGCTGCAGAAGAATTGTCATTTGACTGCATCTGGCTATGCTGGGACGATATGAAGCAGACAGCGGAAGGTTAGAAAAAAAAGAGTGCACCAAATAACCTCCCATGAGTAACATGGATGGAAGACATATGGAAGGCAAAGCAATAAAATAACATGTTTTCTGGCCAGTTTGAGTTGAAATTAATTTCTTGATTTGCCATCACGTAAAGGGGGAATATTGAAGACTTGTTCAATCCTTTTCATGGTATCTGTTACATCTTTGCCATTCCTGGCTTACACCTGAAAAGTCAAATGAACGATTGCAAAACTTGGCTTCTTGAAAACATGTTTGGATATCTACTTCATATAAATTTAATTTGCTGTGGACTGAGGGATTTGTACTATGAGAGAGGTTAAGGTCAAATGTGTATGAACAGCTGCCTCTATTATTCAGTCAAGAAGTACTCTCAAGTAATGGGACACTGAAAACTATTGCATAATCCTACCGTAGGAGTCATGCAAATGATTTCATTTATTAAATCAGACTCCCAGGACATTGTTCACTTTTATTTAAAATAGTTCTTTCTAAACTAGTCTTACCTTCCAAGATGGCGGTCTGAGTAGGATAGTCAAACCAGAGCTCGTATGTTCCGTCCATTCTTCACCTTTTCTTCTTTACTGTTTTTCTTCTTCTCCTCTGACAATGCCCAGCCTCCAGTGATGACTCCTGGCCTCTGACACATGATTCCCAACCTTCCAGCAATGACTCCTGGCCTGGCGCGGTGACCTCCTGGTCCAGTGCAGTAGGATCCTCGCCTGGTTGTCTGAAGCGATCTCCCGGCCTCATGACCCTCGAGGTGAAGCCTG